>NW_021163051.1:1462500-1550000 GCF_004324835.1 Dendronephthya gigantea
ATGCACGTGGGTTATCTGCCGTCGTACACATTACCGGACACTTCACAAGAATGTTGCTGTTAAAGTGAGCGTCGTACATGAATTTACCATCTTCGAGTTCTAAAACAAACACAATTTTTACCACATATAAGCGACCTATATATTCCGATATATGCACAACTAGTCTATATAATTGCACCTACCATCGCAAGAATGTTAACAACAATATTTTTGCATGTACCTTTTAGGTCGCTGGCAATAGAATTCCCAAGTGGAACAGACGGCACGACATTTGACGTAGTTAAAAGGTGGATGTTTTCGAGTTTACAAAACTCTTTTCTTGGAAAACTCGCCAAAAACATAGAATAACTTTCCAAACGATTCCACTTTTTAGTGGTATTCCCGCTTGTTTCGTCACTGAATACCAGTAAAGGGAGTGTAGCAGTTGGCTTATTTCCTCCAGTATGAACAGTGTCTGTATGTTGTCGAAGATATTCGCTTACTTCCTACGAAGATATTCAAAAAGTAAGCCAACCTATAATATTTATATAATATCACAATGATAGCTAGATATTTCCGCGTTAGCACACCTTTTCAGACACTTCAATAGTTTGTTTATTTAAATATTTGTATTTGATTTGAACTGGGTTGATCTTAATTTTTTGCTTTATAGATGATGCTAATGCTGTAACCACTACGTTGGGACAGATGCAATAAGCGCCATTGCCATTACTGTGCAAGTACTGTATATTGGTCATCATTTCAGAGATATTGTGAATGACCTAAAAGAAAGAGGCTTGATAAACATTTTGATGTAAATACATGCACATTTACAACCTAGGTATTAAGCCAGGCGCACATGACGTAATTTTTTTTATCGTACCTTTGTATAGAACTTGATTAACTTTCCCTGATATGTATTACCATTTAAAGTGTAATCCACATTATCATTAAGAAAATACTGTATTCCATTCAGGGAAATTGACGAACTCTGAAAACGTTCGTTTTCCAACCATTTGAGACCCTAGATAAAATTGACGAATTGACTATTGCATTTATTCAGCTATTCAAATGTGAGATTTTTTAGTCTAACCTGCGGCATTTCATAAACATAAGTTTCGGTTTCCTCCGGATATCTCACCAAAGATTCCGCTTTGCTTGGTGTAGCTAATTCCATTAGAACGAAATCTGAGGGCCGTAGCCAGTAGTATGGATTACTGTTGTAATGTGCCTGAATGAATATGAACTGTATAATTTAATTTAGTTACCTCAATATCCAATGTGTGAGCGCGCAAACAGGTTTATGATAAATTTACATTGAAAATTGTAATAACATTATCGGGCATTACGGTGGTGAAGTTATATTTTAGTCTGCTGAAATGGTAAAATTATATTTTAGTCAGCTGATCTAAGCCAATCAGAGAAAAGAGGTCTTTCTTGGTTTTTATACAGTAATTGCCACTTGAGACTATTATAAAAGCTTCGTTTACACTACAGTCTACACCAGGGGCGTTGGAACCAGGGGGCATAAGGAGACATGAGCACACCCCAAATTTTTCAAACGATCAAAAGTGCCCTTAAGTTGACCTTGCAGCATTGACAATTATTACCCCTGTACAGGTTTCAGCTGCCCCCTTTGTCATCCAAAAGTGCTCCTCGAAGCTTGTGCGCTGTGAGCATATATTATTAGGCGGGAGTTCATACCTTTTGTGGTTGTAATAACTCTTCTACTCCCTCAATTTTGAAATTGAGAACTGAGTTTAATGAAGGCACATCCACACCAAGCTTACCAAATATCAACATATAAATGATATCATTGACGTAGTTTTGATGATATTAAATATGAAAAATTCCTAAAATATTCGTGTGATGTAAGGTGGTCCCCAGTACAGTGGAAGCGGAACGATAGTGAGCAAATGATACGAAATACAGTAACAAAACATATACAGTAAACCAAAAATAGCTGCGGCTCGATGTAAAAGTAATCCTAATAAAAATTCAGTGCTCTGATAGTTTGAAATTGATACATTTTCAGTGTTTGATATGAATAAATTATTGTGTACAATTTTATGATTCGGTGAGCAATTTACATCAGTTTGATTTTATCGAATAGTTTTCTTGTATATATTTTAGACAACTATAACAATCGCGCTCGTTTTATTTGAAAAAGAACTGCAGCTATTGCATCCTGATTATAGTGTATCCTCTATTATTTTATATGTCAAATACTGATTTTTTCTATAATCGAACTTATACTAATGCTAATACGAATACTAATTTTGTTATTTCAAACTGTTAATGATATGATACACACAGCATGATTTTAATAAACGCGCAATATGTTGTCAACGAAAACGGGCCTGAACAATGTTGTTCTTAGCCTACAACAAGTTGTTGCAACTTGTTGACAACCATGTTTGTGGGTGCATCACAATTTTCTATTTTCTTTGAGAACAACCTGAGTTTTTTACTGAAAACTTACCTTGGGCCTTGAAGTATTGTGTACATAGCTATATAGCAGGAAAAAAATCTCGAACGGAAATGGAAAGTATGAATCCTGTCTTTTTGGTCGTTTTGAAATGATATCAATGTCGCCATCACTGGAGTAGTCGTCCGAAACAAGAGGGGAAAAAATTCCTCTGAATCATCGAAAGAGATTTCATTGCTAAGCATTTCGCCCTCAAAACTTAACTCTAGCTGCGGAAGGTCGTCCGGTACCAACAGCTTGTCTCTGTCATCACAAAGACTTAAGTCGTCTGTTGAAATATTTTCATATGAAAATAGGTTTTGCTGTTCTTGCTGTGTCGCTTGCAGCGTTTGGATCAGATGTCCTCTGGAAGTTGAATGGGCATAAAACCTATCCAGCGAGTCAAAATTAATCTGACAAAGGTCACAACGAGAACGGCGCACTCTTTTTTTAATTTCCTTCAATAATTAAATTAAATGGTCTTGTTCACGTTTCACATTTCATTCAAATTACGTTAAATGCTACAAACAAATTTCGCGTCTTTCACGCGCCCTAGACCCGCCTCAATTTTCAAAGAGTTGATTGGTTGCTGCCACAAAAGCGTCACTCTCATTAGTCAAAATTTCTGGCAAATCACGCCTTCAAAAAGTTTAAACTTCAAGTTTCCTGGTTTTGTCATAGATTATCTATGGTTTTGTCTTTTGTTTTTTTTTGTATTTTTGTAAATTGTAAAGTGCAAACCCTGAGTGTTTTTAATTGACAGTTTTGGTAAAATGTCAAGAGATTCAATAGGAAACGAAGGAGGTTATAGGTCCACGATTAAGTAAGCATTAACTTTTTTATAGCAAACCAACATGCTAAATTATTTTTACGTGAATACATTTTTTGCTAGTTTTGAAGAAATGAGATGCATCCGACCACGTATATCTCTTCCTGACAGCATTTTTGAAGGTATTTTTGTGAATATGATAATCTTAAGTGAAATGTTACTGAACAATTTATAAACATATATTATCTGAGTAAGTATATGGTTATAAATGCTGTTAAAAATTTTCATATTTCATGTATTTTTAAAGACGATGATGACGAGACACAAGACCCGACAGCATTTCAGCAGCCGAGTCAGATTTTTTTAAAGGAATTAAAAGAGCTCAAGGAGCTAATGCACCGTGTTTCTAAGAAACAACTTGATTTTGAAAAGGGACTGAATCAGCTAAAAAACGAGATGGGTGCAAAAGATTTTGACCTAGCCAAGTCAAGCCATGCTGTAAGTTTTTTCCCTCAAACTGACACTTTTTATAAGGGTTTCAGCAAACGCCTTGTCCAGCTTTGCCTTGTAACGTAACATGGAATTTCACATAACATTTTTTACTTTGTTATATCTATAACAATTGTAATTCACATTTATAGTTGTTTCACTGACTTAGTCTTACATGCTATTTCAATATATAACAGGATAATGTAATCAAGATTCTGGCCAAGGCATATGTTCAACTTGGCCACTTTCCAAAGCAAATTGCCAGCAAAACAGTAAGTTAACTCATATTTGGACAAGGTTAGGATTCAAATTTCATTCGTATTTTAATTCACCCATCTCACTGAATTATAAAATATATAATATACCGGATAAATGTCATTTACAATTTTGCATTATCAAAGAGCAACTTCAAATTGAGTTTCAAAACTCCCCATATGGACTGCCATTAGGAGAGTTGATGGCAAAGATCAAACAGATGGAGAAATTAAAGTTCACCTATTGGAGAGCAGAAGAAAGGAGATGGGTAAAAAAAGTATTTAATGCTAAGGATTGCTAAGATATTGTAAACAGGATTCCTGTTCAAAAACTCTGAAATATACTTGTGAAAACTGCCATAATAAAGTCAAAAATAAAACATAGTACTTAAGAGCTTATTTTTACTTTGTGTTCAGCTTCTTGGAATAGGAACCTGGTCCTCACTCAAGAACGCTTCAACGCAAGAGTTGTCCGCCAGAGTATGTAGTTTTCTTGGCATCAAATTCAATGCTGTATTGGAGAAGATTGTATTCCGTCAAACTACACTCGTTGTATGTATGTAAATATATGTGTTCATGGCAGATATGTTGTTTCACTCAAAACCGAGAGCATAGTGTAATCATGTAAACGATTATTGTATTGCAAAGACATCAAGGATCACCATATTGGAATTTTTGCGACAATAATTTCTGTTAGTGTAGTGTTTCAAAAAATAATAATTTCAACTCTTGTTAATTCCATCACTATATGGGAAAAGAAATAATATAGTTATATATTACTTTGCTACGCAGTAATACCGAACCTCTACGGATTCCGTAGACAATTATTTTACATTATACACATACCTGTCAAAACTGATAAAAATTTGTGATTTGTCAATCTCTTTGCCTGTCTCTCTCATTTGTCAAGCTCTCAAGCTCTTAAATATATTGCAACCCAATTTTTCATTTTGCCTTCATAAACTTGTTTGGCAAAACAAAGTGTAAATTTCACAAGCGAATTTGTTTCATCTGCAAAAAATATACGGAATGAAATATGCAAATTTTTACGCGCATGCCCGGCCAAACACGTCACTTAATAAAATTCGAAAAGTAACAAAATATGCTGAATTTATAATCTCATTTGCAGAAGAAATACGTCGCCGAAAATGAGCAGGCCAAAAAGAGCGACAAATTTTGGATAAATTTCTATGCCTGGAAAGAAAGACAATATGGAGCAAGAGGGCCTCAGAATTTCAGTGGAATGCTCTCCTACAAGAGAAATAAAAAATTATTGCCAAAGATGTAAATTTGAAACATGACATTTGCTATCATTTAAAATATTTAGGTGAAAACTTCTGCATTTTCTGACTATTTATGAGTATCATACTGCTGCAGTGTTCACAGCCATTGTTACAAGCTCATTGTTGACTTGTTGTTGACAACTAAAATGACGACTAACAGTACCTAAAATGGAATCGATTCAAAGTTGAAGCTTGATTTTCGGTAGATAAGAAGAACATTCTTTTTCAACTAACAAATAAAAACAATTATAGGAAGTAACTTTGGAGAAAAGCTTTAACATGAAAACGAGGCTACAGGGCCTTGATTCGATTGAAGGTGGGCCTAAGTTGACAACAGCATAGTTGTGACATAGCTATAGACAGATACCGAGATAGTGTCGAAAATACGTTTGAAGTAATTATTAAGAGTGCGCAGTATTTATGTAAAATTTTTCATTGATTTGTAACTATCAAAATGAAATTGTTAAATGTGTTTGTTTTATTAGTTGTAAAATTTTTGACAATAAATGACTGTTTAAAATCTATACAGTTTCCAATATTCGCTTCCAACAAGATAAACGATCCAAAACAGGATAAATTTTGAAAACCAGTATATTGCACAATTCAGTATTAATATTAGCAAAATATTCACAACAGAATATTTACAATACAAATAATAATTATTTATGAACAGGATTGTTCACAGTTATTGGAACAACTAAAAACAACTTGTTCTTTCATCATTATTGTTCTCGCTTGTTCGAACAATATTGTTGACGCATGAACAGCACTGAACAATATTGATGAATGAACAGCGCTGAACAACATTGTTTTAACAGCATTTATCAATCATGTTTCATCAACGTTGTTGCAGTTTGTTCCATCATGTTGCAACAACCATTGTTTGCTCATCATACGTGAACAAGTTGTTGGAACAATGTTGTTAACGGTTGTCCGCTGAACAACGTTGTTTCAACTTGTCAACCTCATTGCTGCAACGTTTTTTAACCAAACATGTTGCAGCAACCTGATCAATTTTTACGCGTGTACCTTATTCTTTAATACGACCGTACGCCTACCCAAACACAACACCGCGCTGTCTATTTTGTGCGCCGTTGACTGCAGCTCAGCTGGTATTTGGGATTTTCCTCAACATCCAACCTCTCTATCAAGGTACATGTTTTTTATCACCAAAGCGAGCATGCATATGGTGATGCAAAACCACATGCATAGCGCGAGGTAAACCCGTCTGCCACATAGTTATTATATTACCCGTACTCAGACTCCACATGATCACTCATTTATACCAGAACGGAGTATTAGAAATAATAAATGTATTTCGTATCTTAGCATATCCTGCAATGGCGAACTTGTAACATTTCTGTGAACGAATTAAATCGACCACACGCTTAATAAAAAATAAATAAATTATAATTATTTTTTTAAAATTACATTGTTTTGGAGCATAACTCCATGTATCTGATTATTCATATTGTACATCACTGATATACTGTTACAGTACGTGTTTGTGGGTGCATTATTAAATATTATTTATTTCTCGATTTATTTATATGAATTAAATTTACATTTATATGATTTAAATTTACAGGGCTATGAAGTAAAAACGGCGGCACAAAAAGAGGTCCAGTTATCAATTTGAGAAATTTTGCGTGAACAAAAATTCCGTTTCGAAATTTCCTCACTTCCTAATCACTTTCTGATGGTTTATTCTAACTCTAGCCACATTTTTTTCAATATAAAATGTCTTTCTCTATCTTTGTAATTGGGCTATTCTCTTCCTTTTCCAGTTTTAGCCGTAATTACTTGGGAACTGAACCAAATATCTGTACGGCAACAGTTTGTAGGCCTTTGAAAATGCCATGTGTGGATATGATTCGAGGAGGAGATTTGATATGGATCGAACTGGTTTCTTTCACATATATTCCACTCTGATTGTTGAGCAAGCAGACCAAATTCATTTGAAATAATTATTTATCTGGCCACAAACTTTATAGATCTAGCATTTCAGCCATAAACAGCAATACTTTTCATATGCAGAACGAGTCTGTGTTTCTCAGGCACTAAAAATAATTTTTACAAAATATAATTATATCACTATTATGCATTAGTAGGATCATTCTTGCTAGCAAATATAATATTACAAAAAGCTGTAATTTAACTTATTGCTCCACTCAATCCTGAATAGATAACAAATAGCAAAAAAATTCCCTAGCTTATTTAAAATAAAAATATTGGCATATTGTGAAATATTTCAGTATGTTATTCTACCAAAGCAATTATAACTTGCTCTCGTTTTCTTATAAAAATATTTAACCTGAAATATAGTTGTTAAATATTGCCCAATTACAACCAATGCTTGGATTGGATTCCATTAAATTAAATATGTATCATGATTATTGAAAAATGAAATTATAAGCTATAAGGCATTTTCATTTTTTTCAAAAGATTGCAGCTTGCTGTAATGTGACCATACCATGTTTCAACATGACAATAGAATGGCCTTGTGAGCACAACTGTGCAATACAGGTTACTAAAAGGGCCACCTTATGCAAACCATATTTAGTACAGCCGTAGAATACCAGCCCAGAAACTAATGAAACACATGGCCACTGGCTATCCACCATACACTATCCACCATACACAGCAAAGTTTGAGGTTTGACCCTGGCCTAATCCTTTGATCAGATTGTTATTCACACACTGATATGTTACAATATACCGTCTTGTACAATATATATACATTACCCCATACGTTACACACACAATACACTACCCCAGAACAACCTTTAAATCTTTAGAAGTGGGATTCAAGACATTTTGGGGTGCACTTTTTAATTTTTTGTCATACGGTATAATTTGACAGTAAACATAGAGGGTAAAACAGTGCATGCAGCTGATCTACATATTTGTGCATTGATGTCTCAGTACAAAATTTATTAAACTTTTTTTTTCAGATTTTGTGTCCAATACTTATATTGCATGAGAATCACACATACTATACAGTAGACAAATTAATTTTTTCAGGGTAAGAGGAACTGCTACTGTTAACTTTGACTGCTACATAAATTTTTTAGACAGACTTCATGTGACCCTTTACACACAAAATGACAAAACGGTACAGATCATTCAATCAATGCTGGCACACATTTTAGAACATGTTGAAAATATTTCTAAATAGGAGGTCGAATATCTTTAATCTCACCTTTACTTTTATCATCGCACAGATCATCGACATCGTCACTATTTACATCCAAATTAACCTCATGCATATTCATACTTGCCTCACGTGCGGCAATCTTGGATTTTGTTTTTTAGCTTAGTAACCTGGCCGTGGTTAAACTTGTTGGTTTTTGAACAAATTTTGTCTGAAATAATACCTCTCATTTTACTGTGCTAATAGAGAGTTTACGATTCATGACGCGGCTAGAGAAGACGCGGTAGAAAGGCTTGGTAACAAGCGCGGCCCAAGACGCGTCGTCTTATTTTGTTCCTAACGTTACGAAACACAACGCCACAGTGACAACGCACTAGAAAACATTAATTTTGGCGGGAAAACTATAGGTTTTTCAAAATGTTCGTAATGTTTGTTTTTGAAAGTGCGAATTTAAATGGAAAATGAACTTTTGCTGTTTAATGCGGGCAATATCATAAATGACGAAGAGTTCTTGCTTTTGCGAGAAAGAAACCGGCAGTCCAATTTGCATTCATGTCTCCCGTACTGGACATACGAAAGGTTTAGCCTAGAAGAAATAGCAAACGATGAGTGTGAGGTTGAAATGCGATTTAAAAAAGATGAAATTTATAGTCTTGTAGCAACGTTTGGACTTCCCGAAGTTTACAAGTGTTATAATGGACTAGTTGTGGACTCGGTGGAGGCTCTTTGCATTTGCCTCAAATGTTTTGCTTATCCATGCAGATATGCAGACCTTGTACCTAGATTTGGAAGGCCTGTACCTCAACTCTGCATGATATCAAACATGATGATTGACGAACTATATGATAAGTACAGTTACCTTCTGCAAGAACTCGACCAACCCTGGCTATCTCCTGAAAATCTAGAACTGTATGCTGCAACCATTCATGCCAAATGAGCTGCTCTTGATAACTGTTGGGGCTTTATTGACGGGACAGTCAGGCCTATTTGCAGACCAAAGCAGGATCAGAGAATGGTTTATAATGGCCACAAGAGGGTACAAGCCCTCAAGTTTCAGTCTGTCGTGGCACCTAATGGTATAATAGCAAACCTGTATGGCCCTGTAGAAGGGAGACAACATGACAGTAGAATGCTGGCAATGTCAGGCTTATTGAATCAGTTGGAGGAGCATTCATTTTCATCAACTGGTCAAGAGTTATGCCTGTATGGGGATCCTGCCTATCCACATCGTCTGCATTTACAGTGCCCTTATGCAAGACGTGCAGGACTGACTATGGAAGAGCAGGTCTTTAATCAATCCATGAGCCGAGTCCGAGTATCTGTGGAATGGGTCTTTGGTGACATCACCAACTATTTTAAATTTATTGATTTTAAAAAAAATCTCAAAATTGGGCTGAGCGCAGTTGGGAAATTTTACATAGTCAGTGCTCTGCTAAGGAATGCTCTTACTTGCCTACACGGCAACACAACATCTGCATTTTTTCAGTTACAACCACCAGCACTGAATGAATATTTTGTATAATATGTAGGGATTTGGGAAGTTAATTAAAGCAAATTTTGTAAATCTTAAATTTATAATGTAAATTAATCAATTCAATTAATTATAACAGAAATGTTGTAATATTTATTATAAATGCGTAATTATTGAGAACTCTTACTAACAGTTAACTTTCAAAAATGTTTTAACAATGTATGAATTATTTTAAAAAAATAAGTTAAATATAATATTCATACCATGTCCTAATTCTTCTTTTGTGCTTGCTCTATAAGTCCAACCAACAGTTTATTTTGTTGCTGCAATATGGCAATCAGATCATTTTTTTCTTTGTTTCTAGTTGCTTCTTCACCTTTTCTTAGCTCAATCTCCTTCTCTTTCAAATCTTGTTCTCTTTGCTTTAACTCCCATTGTCTTTCTGCTTCTTTCTGTCTCAGAGCCAACTCTTGCCTTTTTAGTTCAATTTCTTCTTTCTTTATGGAAATATCTTTATCATTTTTATCCTTAAAGTGCTCCTGGCAGAAAAATGAATTTTACATTTTTGAAATCTTCGTGAAACGTAGATAATGAGAATAGAAATCATAATTGAATTTGAGGTTTTTTTCGCTGAGTTATAGAGCAATGAAATTCAAAATTTTTGAATTTTAACGGCAAAAGTTTTTTAGAACCGCGAAGCCGGAAAACTGGTAACTAATACGTCACAGTAGGATCCGGTGTAGCAGTCACAGTACTCCCCCAGTCTCAGTGTTCCTCTATTACTATGCGCATGCGCGCGTCAGCGGTTTTGCATAACAACATTTTCGCGTGGTCTGAGTTATCCCCCTTATCTCGCTGTTGCCAGTGCCTGTCAGAACACAAAATCATTGAGAAATCTGGAGTAAATTTGTTGCCAAAGGCTTTAAAATGGTATTAAAAGAAGGACCTGTAGTTGAGGCAGATTTGACGGATGAAGTTGTACCGAAAAGTAGAAAAGATCGCTTGGCTCAACATAAAGAAAAAGTCGAGCGAATTGCCCACTACCTGCGCCATGGGAAACATCGAGATGGTTTAACGAAAAACCAACAACGAGTGGTTCGTGGCCAAGCAAAAAACTACATTTTTGATGAAACAAGTAATGTATTTTAAGATTATTCTTTAGTCTGCCTTATCCAGCGCTCAGGATCATTTTACTCACCTTGCCAGCGTGTGATGATCATGCATGTTTGTTTGTTTGCATGACAAATATTTTATTTCAATTTCAGTGCATGTAAATCACTCGATGGTGATTCTCATTCAAGACAAACAAAAAAAAAACACTGACATTACAACTACAATTCCTAGATGTTGCTCAGAGAATCATGCAGAGCAATACCAAGTTGATACAACTATGCAGTATAGAAGTGCTGTTACACTTTGTGACTTAATTGTCAAGCAACGTTGTTGCACATTGCACAATATGTTGCCATTAAGTGTTAATCAATTGCAATTAAGTGTTAGAATACTTTTAATGCAGCAACTGTTACAAAATGTAGAATCATATAGAATCAATGCCCTACAACTTTTCATCATTCTTTTGGAAGTAAGCATTTTCGGTATTTTTCAGATAAGGAGCTGTATTACACTGGTGGAAAGAAAGGAATACGTAAAAAGGTTGTCCTTACCATAGATGAAATTGGGGAGATTCTTCATCATCACCATAGTGAAGCTATGGGAGGTCATAGTGGTGTGAATGCCACCCTTAATAAGATTTCCAACTATTATTGTTGGAATGGCATGAAAGAAGATGTCCAAGAATATGTGAGTATGGGCTGACAAAATGTAACTTGTTAAAAAATTAAGCTGCAATGCATTGCACTAGCTTTTTGTTAATGTGTTAAAGCCAGACAATATTGCTTGTCAGGGGATAATCATTCTACAAAATTACTGGGTGTTTTTACTTAACAGTGGATTTTTTTAATATAGATCGCATCATGTCACCAATGCCAGATTTATAGCAAGATAAAACACAAGCACCAGAGCTAATCCCAATAAAAGTTAATGAGGCATTGGAGTTAGTTGGAATTGATTTGATTGGTGAGTACCAGCTAGTTTACTTTTTCATTATTGATACAGTAATACCTCATCAAAATATTTCATTTTGCCTTCTAGGGCCGCTGCCAACAACTGAAGAAGGTTACAAGTATGTCTGTACATTCACAGACTATTACACAAAATTTGTTGATTTTTTCCCCATCAAAAGCAAAGCTGCAGATGGTGTTGCAAAATGCATAAAGAAATTTACATGCAGGTAACATTAGGAACATTTTACTATTGGGTTGCAGACAACACAACATAAGCAAGTCAATGCCAACTGTGTCGCCAACATGCTACTTAAGGTGGTCCAAGACATATTTGTAACAGATTTGTCATTATATTTAGATGGGGTGCACCTGCACGGCTTCTTTCAGACCAAGGGAGAGAATTTGTAGCAAAAGTGAATGATGAAGTCTGCAGAGAATTTGGCATCAAACGATCAGTGACCAGCGCATATCACCCTCAAACAAATGGATTGGATGAATGAATTCGATTGATTGTCACGATAACCTCATGATTGGATAATTAAACAATTTTCTGCCAATTGGTTGCCAGAAAATTGTTTAATTATCCAATCATGAGGTTATCGTGACAATCAATCGAATGTTAGGATAATCGATTAAACATTATGAATTGAAATTTGAAGCAGGTCTAGAATCAATTCTAAGATGTTCGTCTGTTATTTCATAACAATGCACAGCCGCCTACAAGATGAGTACAAAGTGTCCTCATAAATCTAAATACACAACTGTTTCCACTAGTGGGTACACACCTTGTCCCCACAAGTGATGACAAAATGTCCCCACAATTCTGTGTGATATAAACTTGTTTTAAACCAGGATTTTAAGCAAAAAACCTACGGTAAGACACTTAAATTGCAGCAAAAGTATGAAATGTGTACTAGCTATTGAAAGCTATGTCCCAAAAGTAGGTGTCCCCATATGTCAGCAAAGGTGTGCATGCGTGTGTGTGTGTGTGTGTGATCATAGTCACTCTAGGGGGATGGTCTGGAGACTTTGATGATTCCATGGCCTATCCTATTGTCTTCCATTTTGTGGTGTGACGTCATCATCACCGTGCACATCTGCATATGTCTTCAAGTATTTTAGCACAAAGATTTTAGCATAATTACAAACTATACACAAATTTGAAGTTAAAATGAGGATTGTGAATGAAAATTTTAAATTTTATTGATGCCGGGTGATAATTGTGCCTTTAATCAATGCGGGACAAACCATTGGACAAAAGGAATCGGGCTGTTCACGCTTCCAACGTCGAAGGACAATGCGAGCAAGAATTGGCTACAGGATTTTCTGAACATCCTTACTAAATATTGAGTTAAAGACAAAGATTTTAAAAGGCAGTTGGCAGCTGATTCGCTACATGTTTGATCTTATTTGCAATGATGTAATGCAAGGAATCATTAAAATGTGTAATTCAAGGTGTAAAAGGTGGTGACTAAACACAGATCATTACTTTAGCTTGTGACTTAACTTTTTGTGTTTTTTCTTTTTGTTATCTGATTTTTTGTCCAATACTTCACACTTTTCCAATCACAATCTTTCAAGATGTCCTTTCCTTTTAGGATACAGTCACAACTTTCTTTCTTATTCGGCACCCTTCTTTGTCGAATAAAATGGCCAAAGTGATCTAATACACACTTCTTTTCCTCCTTTGACCACATTAGATGTACTTGTTTACCTAAATCAAACATAATGATAAAATCTGATCCATGCATCTTTAGCATTTTATTTTAGCGTTAATGCTGAGTTCTCAATGTTCGTACAAGGTAAAGAACATCTCTTAACTTGAAGGTGTTTTTGAAAGTCTGTAAGTGGATTTATGTGCTTTGTCAATAATTTGTATTAAAATTTTGAAAATATACTCCCAAAATATTTGTAGTAGATTAAGGAAAGATTAGTAGAAAAGTGAGATCGGATAATTTAATAGTCAAGTACAAGTATTATTGCATTCAAACAAATTTTAAAAATAATCAATTTCTTTCCTTATAGTTTGGTATAGAATTTATATCATCAGATGCATTCACATTTAGATTGATCTTATTTTCTACTCTATAAATCCCAACGAATTACAGAACAGGCACTTTAAATTTAGAAGACGTTATATAGACAGGAAATTTATGCTAGACCTGCTTCAAAGTATTTAACAATTATTGAATGAAGTTCAACATGATATGAAGAATTATCAAGTCGAAGTTTGTGGTTGAACATTACAAGAATGAACAGTCGCCGTAGAATTGATGTTGTCACCATTGGATTGACGTAAGATACAATGATCACACGCTGACATAATAGCGTCATTGTGACATATGTCATATGACATAATGGTCATTGTGAGCATAATGGCGCATGGTCATTGTATTCTGAGCTCTTCAAGATTTCTTGTTATTTGCTTTATTCTTCGCTGGATTGGATGCTTAAATGATCAAGAACACACTAGATGTGAGTATCACGCTAAAGATAAGAACTTTAGTGTTTGTGGCCAGGATAAAGGTTTGCTTTACTGTGTTGAATATTTGAGCAAAAATATAATATATTATGGAGGCAGGCAAGTTTTTAGTAGTGTTTTCTTGATTAATAAATCGTTACACAAGGAATATGTTTATGATACTGGGGATGTGAAAGGAGTAGATTATCGATGGATTGAGTCCTGTGGATGTGTTGAATTACTACTGGCTTCCTGCAGAACGTTTTATTTTAAGGATGGCCGCAGGCCAAAGTCTGAATTTGCTCACTTCGATGAACAAAAACCTGATATTTACATACAAGTGAATATCAATACTCTGCGTGGGTGTCGGCGAAAGCGTTTCTTAAAGTCTAGGAATTGTTATTCATCGAACAGTATTGTGTCGTACAATCCATCTGTTATTTCGCAAATTCTGATGCAATGTGGTGACATCGAATCCCAACCGGGGCCAGTTTCACAAACAACTAAACTTACTATGGAAAAACCGAAGTGTCCTCAATGTTTGAAAACGGTGGCCAAAAATCACAGCCATTTATGCTGCTGTAAGTGTGAGCAGTATTTCCACATAAAATGTGCTGGTAACAGAAAAACGGACGACTTAATACGTGGATTTGTTGCTCGTGCATATGTAAACATGCTTTGCTGAACTTTTCTGATATGTTGTTCTTTTATCAATCTGATAGTGATACCGATATTGGGGATACTGAACAGGACCGGGTGGAAACTTTAGTGGAGTTAGAGGACAACATACAACTTGAATCTCTACGGAAGCGCTGTGACAAGGAAATACTGATTTGTCATCTTAATATAAACAGTATACAGAGCAAATACAATGAGCTTAAGGATTTAATAAGAAGACTAAAGGTTCATGTTATGCTTGTAAGTGAAACGAAAATTGATGCTTCCTATACAAACAATCGTTTTGAGATTCCTGGCTTCTCTGTTCACCGCAAGGATAGAAAGAAGGGAGGAGGAGGTGTAATGGCCATTGTGTCAACATCTCTAGGGAGTAAACGGATAAGCATAAAGAAAAACTATAAGACATTGGAGCCTATTGCAATTGAAGTAAAGACGAAAGTTGGGAATGCTACCATATTGTGTATTTACCGCTCGCCCAAAAACCTCTGTGGAGATTACCAAATTAATTTGGAAAACAAGCTCAGCGATATTTGTAATTGGGCTAGCTTGCATAGTGGCTCTGTGATCGTAGCTGGGGACTTGAATCTCGATAGACTGAGACCAGATAAAGCGGTGGATAAACTCCTACTTGATCTCGAAGAGGAACATGATTTTCAATGTCTCATTACAAAGCCTACAAGAGTTGAAATGCATAAAAACAGGGTAACAAAAGCTTTGATCGATGTGCTGCTTACTAACAAGCCCGAGCTGTTCAGGCACTCAGGGAATTATTATCCATTCCTGAGTGATCATGCTCTGATCTACAGAATTCTTAAGGAAAGAGTTAATTCTAACAAGCCAAAAGTAATTACGTTTAGAAGTTATAAGAATTTTAATTCAGAGGAGTTTAGAAAGCATCTGTGTCCAGCCCTGTGGCATGTTGGTGATATGTTTGAAGATATTGACGATCAGGTGATCAGTAGAACCAGTTACACATGAACAAGTCCTCAAAGTTCTTGAAGCTCTGAGAACAGGGAAGGCTGCTGGGCGGGAACGTATAACCCCTAAAATAAAAACGCTTGGGGGGAAGAAGACCCCTGACTAATCTTTATAACAAGTGTATTAACAGTGGAGTATGGCCGAAAGCTTGAAAGTCTGGCAGTTGGACTCCAGTTTACAAGAAAGACGATTGGTACTGCATGGAAAACTATCGCCCTGTATCTGTTCTAGGCTGTATTGGGAAAATCTTTGAAAAATTGATTAAATCACAAGCTAGTGCCATTTTCCGAGACATACTCTACTGAAATTCCTCAGCGTACCGTAAGAACTACAGTTGCGAAACAACCCTAATTAACTTGATTGAGTCCTGGAAAAGAGCGAGGGATGAGGGCCTGTTTGTAAGCATATTGTCGACAGATATGTCGAAAGCCTTCGATTCACTACACCCCCCTCTCCTTTTGTGTAAACTGAAAGCCTACGGTTTTGGGAATAATGCAATCAAGTTATTTGACAGTTATCTGAGAGAAAAGGAAAATCGTGTTAAAATTGGAAGTTATGTAAGTACAGATAGGCTGGTAAACAGAGGGTGGCCCCAGGGATCTGCCTTGGGTCCTTTCCTGTGGAATATATTCCAAAACGATCTGGCATATCACATGAATTCCCATTTATCGATGTACGCGCCAGATATTTCACATGGGTAAGGACTCAAGTGAAGTCATCTCAAAATTAAGAGAAAGTGCAAAAACAGCAACAAAATGGTATGATTCAAACTTACTTAAGGGAAATCTGGAGAAGTATCAGATGATGAATATCGGGTGGTGTACAGAGGATATGTTATTCATAAAGGGGAAGGACATTAAAACAACTGAGGAACTCAAGCTTCTGGCAGTGACAATTGATCCTAAATTAGACTTCAGTAATCATATAAGTAAGCTTTGTAAGAAAGCTAGTCAGAAGATTGGTGTGTTAATGAGGCTGAGAAACTTAATACCAACAATTGCAAAACTGCAGCTGTTCAAAGCAGCTATCCTCCCACATCTCACATACTGCCACCTGGCATGGCATTTTTGTAGAGCAAGTGATGTTTGGAAATTGGAACGGCTACAAGAAAGAGGACTCAGGGCAGTCTTTAAGGATAAGAATTCTCCCTATCATCAATTGCTAGAAAGAGCGAAACTACCGACCTTATTGAATAGACGCCTACAAGACGTGTGTATATTGATGTATAAAGTTAAGCATAAGTTAAGTCCACCTAATATATAGCATTTTTAAAGAACACACTTCTCAATATAATATTAGACAATCAGACTTTTCAGTACCTAGATTTAGTACAGTAACATATGGCAAACATTCTCTACGTTATCTTGGGCCCAAGTTGTGGGGTATGCATTCCTTAGGGGAGAAAGGCTTGACATCGCTGTCCTCCTTTAAAAGTATGATTAGGAAAAAGAACTTATTATTACTACAGGACGGTTGTAAGAATTGCACTTTGTGCAACTCATAGTTTAGCAATATTTCTATAATAAGTAGTATTTTTGTACGTATTCCTGTCGTGTCCCCATATTAGTATGGGATTTTTATCCCAAGCTATCAGGTTTTTGACACTTTAATAAAGTTTATAATAATAATAATGAAAAAAGTCATATCACACATTATGAGGTCACACATTAGATATGACGATTTCACACATGGCTATTGGCCAATCAGAGGCTGTGAATTCTTTTAAATAAATAATAATAATAATTCTTATATGGCATGCATGACGTCCGGTGAAATGGAGTGCAGTTATTGTTTAGAAGAATTTTCATTACTTTTCAGGTTAACCATATAATTCAATATTTTGTTTTGTTTTTATCAAATGCGTGCCAGGCTACTAATAGATTTCTTGTTTGTTTCAAGTGCAAATACATGCTTTATGCCATGTGTACAAAAAGATAGAGGTCCGATATTTCTCGGTAAAAACCTAGCTCTTCGATCTTTTTGTACAAACTTCGCTCTTCAAGCTTGGTCTGTTCTAAAATACCTCGGTCCAATATTTCTCGGTAAAGAACTCGTGCTCGGTTGATAAGAAGTTAACAATGAAAGGAACGACTGGTTTGGGGTTGATTTGCTGATTGAAGTTTGTTTGCCTGCAATAACGAGTAATGCTACAAAGCCGACAACAGAAAATTTGCCGGGTGAACCGAACAAGGAAACCTTCTCAGAGGAACCAAATCAAGTGAGACCCGCTTCTTACGCTATATCGCAAGGGTCTGCCACTAACTGTGGTTGTAATATGTTGGTGGCTGATATTGAAGGAATAAAACTCGACATTGTAGTCATGCAAAGGCTGATTGAGTCAAATAACATGTTTCAAAATCATGTGCTATACATGCTAAGCGGAAAAGATGAAATAGTCTAAAACTAGACCTTTAAAAAGAAAAGGAAAGGTGTAGAGGGCTTGCAAAGAATATAATTATCTTGGTTGAGGCAAAAAACAGGGAAGAAGAGGCATTAAACAACAATATTATCTCACTTCAGAATAAATTAGAACCAATTGAAATAAGAAACAAAGTTTATCGACATGCAGATCATATAACAAAGTTAGGCTCAACTGTTCAACCAGAAAAAATATGTGTCAAAAGAACCAATTCCAGGAGCCTGTCTAGGCAATCTGCGTAGAAATGAACGAGAATACTGTCCATTATGAGAACAAGAAAGAAACATGTCTCAAACATATTCAGACAGTCAAGAAATAGAATTTCCTGATGTCTCAACAACTTTTACTCAGCAATCTGGAAGTTCGATGGCAACTGACTCAGAATCTGGAGACGAAATGGATCCCTGGATACCGCTAATAGAAGAAGCAAAACAAAGAAGTAACACAGCTTTCGAGGAAATTAAAGAACGCCTTATAAACAGTGGTTTTGATGAGCACTTTGATAAAAAGAAAGCTGACTTGAATATTATGCTTAGACTCCAGAAAGAATTAGAAAATATTTATTTAGAACGCCTTTTGTGGATGAGGCAGAAAATACAATAGCTCGGTGTCTCTCCAACAGTCCACAAATGGTTCAAGAGCTATCTATCGGAGAGATCCCGATATGTCTGTATAGGAACCACCACCTCAGCACCTGCACCACTAACTGACACATGGAATTCCTCAAAGAATTCCTAAAGGCCGTTTCTGTTCAACCTACACGGACTATCTGCGTCAGTCCAGGAAACGAGTATTATATAATCTTATGTGGATGATTCCAAATTGTTTCTATCCTACTCTTCACCAACCCTGAATTTATCTCTGTGAAGGATACAGGGGGACTTGCATAGAGTATTCGAATGGTGCTGTAACAACAGCGTACTGATGTTGATCTTAACACTTTCTCCAGTCCCATTACTTTTACAGCCTTCCTTAAATGTACCTATTCTCGTCTTCTTCAGACAGCCTATGATGATGTTTTGTCCTGTACGTGGTCCTTGGTACACGACTGTCCTTGTCACAAGACTTAGTTTTGTTTTTTTTTGTATATTTCTAGATGTATGTCCTATTTGTTTTCTTGCATGTCTTGAATTTGATAACTTTTAATATACAGTATGTGCAAGTAATTTGTAACATTTATGCACATAAAATCTAAATTCTCGGGAGGTGCCTTGCATGGGTCCTTTCTCAAGTGTCCCGTTTTTACCTTGCCTTTTTGGATCTTCAATGTTTATAATTTCGTATGTAACTTGTATAATTGAATTATTATGTCATATGTAGAGTATTTCGATCCAAATAAAACTTGTAAAACAATATTCGACTACAAATTTAAATATCAAGAGCACATAAACTATCTATCATCATCATGTATATCCAAACTGGGCCAGATTAGCCAAGTAAAGCACTTGTTTGACCAATCAACACTAATCACCATCGTAAATTCTCTAACTATGAGCAAAATAAGCTATTGCTCATCTATATGGTCTATATGGAAGTGTGCGATGCATATAATATACATATCTATTTATAGCATATTATGTTTGTTATGATTTGCATGGTTTTAGGGTTTTGTAAAGTTCTTGTACGCTTAATGTATCTTACTCTATGCAATCGAAATATTTCTGCTTATTTGAACCCCAAAATTACCCGAAATAATCAAAACTCCTATATGCCCATTTGAAAAATTTTCTCAGAATTTCTGAATCTGGACTTATGTTTGAAAAATTCTAGATCCGCGCCTGGTCCAGCCTCCCTCTGTACATGCCTTCCTGCAATATGTTCATTTTAGAATTGTCCGAGTGGTAGTTACGAGGAGGCCTTGGCGTCTCAGGAGTGCCTCAAGATGTTTGGTTGGCCTAATGATCTCTCGCAAGCTGTATAAATTGTTGGTTCCCATTATTTCTGTTGCAAGGTCTCAACTAAACCCGACCAGTTGTTATTTGGCCTTATACAATATTATATACAATATTTAGCTGTGAAATGAAAAAAGGCATTCGTTAATGTTATGTTAATCATTGTGGAAAAGTAATTTGCCATATTGAATGCAATGTTGTTCATAAAAAAATAAATTAACCTTACCAGGTAGCCACTCATCATCAGCCTTGTCAAGGAACCTTGGTTTCTTTGATTTGGATGCTGAATAAGTTGGGATAAAAATACATTGAATTAAGCCCCTCTGACCCTGTCATCTCTCTAGCAATCTCAATATAATATACTCACCACCAGTCTTTGTAGCTGACCCCCTGTGGTGTAGCATCGCACAAGTTTGTGGTTTTTCAGCATGTACTATTACAGAAAATAATATATATTATACAACCACTTATATTCATCAATATCCAATGTTTTCCAACACAAAAGACAAGGCTGATAAGCCATTTTATATTAATTTTAGAGGGTATATATAGGTTACTCCAGTTAACTCTATATATATGGAAGGCTCGCTCTAGTACATTGCATAATCTAAAAGTGAAGTCAAACATGGCAGATCATGAATGCTGCTTGGTTACCGAACTAAAATTTGATATGGCGATGTATAGGAGTGCAACTCGATCAGTTTTGTAAACACAAAACAAATATACGGCACAAGTAACATATGTATATATATTTTTGTATCTGCGAACGATGTGTTGCTATCGTGCGCGTACCGTATGTTAACACATAGCCATTCAGTGATGGTCTTATATAATTGACAATAGCTAGCCAATCAGCGGTTAGTTTATAACGTGCTCATCACGCCTCACACCACCTCGACGGGCAAAAATGTAAAGGAGGCAAGGAGTGCAGACTACTTGTGACTCGTCATTGAAATTTTTGCTTTTTTTGCTTCAAAAAATCTTGTTCTGTGTTTTCTTATGAAAGTTTTTCTGAAGATGGAGACTTATGCACCTATCACCGTCTTCCCCGAGGGAGGGAACCCCGGGGCGTAGTAGGGGAAATGTGGGGGAATATGCCACATTTTACTTTTGTTATTGCCCCAGGTGTGGGGGAAATACCGGGAATTTCCAACATTGGATGCCCGAGAGTGGGGACAAATTCAATGCTTTGCTCAACGCGCAAATAAGCTAACCATGTCGACCACTGACCGTTTATCACGGGTATTGCGGGCTTGTTTCATTCTCTGCTTGTTGTTCATCAACATGGCGCATTTTGACCAAAAAAAGGTAAGAAACATAATCTATTATATACTATTCGAAAATATTACCATCGCTCTATGAAATTGAGCACATGATGTTTTTTTAATATTGCTGCTTCAGCTTTTGACTTTGTTTATAACATTCCAGATAGTGAAATATTTAATAATGCATTTATATTATGTATAATTCATGTGGACGTGCTGATAAACATGCGCATTCAATGTGCATATTTAATATTTATATACTTATATATGCAGTCTAAAATTTGTCATTCATGATTATATTTGTACAGGTCCTTTTGCAGTACGGTAACCGAAGAAAGGTGCTAACGATCAATGAAAATTGTTCTAATCTTGACAATTTTGTTAAACTAGCCAAGGAGCAATTTTCTATTGTGAAGTCGAGTGAGACATCGACGTTCCATATTCAGCGTTTCGATGATTCATGTGGAGAAAATGTAGATGTCGATCATATAGACAACATCCAAGACAAAGATAAATTGTTTCTTTATATAGAGGATCTGAAGGTAGGGAATGACTGCATATTTGATATGAGCATGGCTACATTTAATAAACTAATCTAAAAATTTATCTTGCTAAATTTATTAAAAGTGAATTAAATCCTTCTGCCCTGATGATAGTAGAGTATAAAAAACTAAAAAAAGTGATGTCGGTGGCCAATCTGACAAACAATACATGGTGCAATTGCATGTTCAAATGTCAAATGTGCAATTACAGTATGTACTTTAATATAAAGTTATTTACATAATCTGTTGTAAATTTGCAAGTATAATATAATAATATTATAATAGAAATATTGCAAGTACTCTTCTTGAACATTAAATTAAAGAGTTGAATGAGTTAAATGGACACTCAACACTGTTCATCGGCTCTGTACTATTTTAATTATCCCATCACATGTATCATACTGTATCACAACAAATCATTGTTCATTGTATACATACAGTATATACACCCCCTCCCATCAATACAATACAAATACTTTTTGTTTCTCATGTACCACTTGAACTGTTATATGTACTGTACTCTTTGAATTTTATATTTTTGAACTTTATATTTTTGAACAGATTGCACAGGCTAGTGTCATTCCTCAAACAGGTAAATGAAAATATATTATACTAATTCACTATGTATAATTCATTAAAAAGGAAGAATAACAGCCTGACCTTTTAATTTTATTGAGCACCACAGGCTGCATGCCAATTACAAAATACTCAATGTTTGTTAAATGTAGATGAAAATCAAAAGTCCCTAGTATCACAACAAACAACACTGGTGGGGAAGGAAGGCACTCTTTCTGTTGGACCAAAATTATCAGTAAGTACAAATACTGTCTTTGAGTGTGATTCAGTATGATTGGCCACAAATGTTGTGCATACAATATATCATTAGATCACATATATAGTTAACAACAGTATCAAATATTATAATATTTAATAGTTTATATGTGGATCATTGATAATAGCAGCCAGGTCAACCAGGATATGCATCAATTTCAATTAACCCATTGCCGCCGGTGCTGGCCGTAACCGGCCTCTTAATAGATTTTACTCTGTCTAACGCCAGACAATTTTACTTGTCAAGGGGAGACCTCCCGTCAGCAATGAGTTAAGGTTGTCTCCAGGCAACATTTACTGTAGGCCTTTATAGCAATACTGTCTCCAGTATTCTGTAGTTCCTTTGGTCATTATTTACATTATGTCACATTTTACATTTGCCTAATGTCAGAGTTATACTACTTGATGGAGATGCGTGGATAGCAGGGTCTTAGCTAGCCTGCCGTGTTGGCCGTGTTTGCACAGCGAAATATTGAAAAACACGGCCAAATAAGTGACACAGCTTGCATAATTCGTGAGCATTGTTTCAACCATTCCAGTTGCATTTACTGTATTGTATCTATCAATCCATCTAACAACTTTAATTCAAATTTTCCGCGAAGTCTTGGAGCCTCACTCCCCCTTCCCGCAATGCGCACTTCATAAGTACACTCCCGAATTTTTGAAAACACTCCCAAAGTGCCAAATCCTAGCTGTTGGGTATAAGGCAGGGTTTCCATTGGAATAATAGAATACATACCATAACACTGTATGTGACTTATATAACTTCTATTGGAATTGTAGAATTTGGTATACACTGTACCCGTGATTTACGTTTTTTAAATGAGCAGGCTATAGGAACTTAACCTTTCCATAAGCTTGGTTATGGAAAGTAACACATTACTTTCAGGGGAATTATTAGTTTTGGGGCTAGATTAATTTTGGTACACTGCTATATACAGTAAATGAGTAATACAGCATGTAAATTTGTACTCAAACATTGGGTAGTCATACAGTATGGCATACATATCCTTACCAAAAGTTGTTTTCCTTTATGTCCTTACCAGGTAGAAAAAGTACAGAAAGTACAAATTATTTCTGTTCCTCTTTCAAATGAAGTCCTTGAACGTGAGAGCATGATTTTTGGTCACAAGAATCCAACTATGGTTCTAACAGAGTACCAAAAGGCTATCAACCAGGCAAGCTTAGAGTTATGTAGATGTAATGGCACACTTCTCCAAAACGACACACTTGATGAAGAGATTGCTTCCTCACAACCACAAGATTTTTTTTGATTAACTCTGAAACTTGTTCTAGTTCCTGTTCTTGTTCTGGTTCCTGTTCAAATATGTTTGTTTATGAAAAATACAAAAAATATATTGGGCAAAACTTGTCAAACAATGTTCATTCTGGAGACTGCTACATTTCACACATCAAAGACATCACTCTGCAAGAGTTTCAAGTTGCTCGGGAAGTATACTGCCAGCATCACCATTTCCCATCCTTGCCGATAAGTTGTGAAACATGCCTACCTTTGGTAAATGCTGCAAAAGAAGTTGAGAGTAAAGGAATTGTGATGTTAAGGACATTGTTTTCTAACAGTTTTAAGGTGTTGACTTACAAGAGTGACAAAGCAATACGACGTGTTATGCAGCTCCCAGTTGTTGTGTTAAAGATTAAAGGTACATTGTATGTTTTGGAATTCATGGGTTAAACAGACTACAATCGGCTCACACAAATTATTGAAAACATTATACCTGCTACAACAACAAATTCAGGATTGGATAGAGAAAGTTTAAGAGCTCTTTGCAACTTGGCCAGCAGTGAAGCAGACAGGAAGCTAATCAAAACTGTTGCAACAGCTGGGCTATCAGCAAAAAAGGCAAAGGCTATGTATGGCATTAACAACCTACACAGCCTTAGGAAAGAAGTTGCAGAAGCAGTTCAAGAGTATGAATCAATAAGAAGAAAAGTAAATGATGTAATAAATGCAAAAATGAGAGCAGCATTGGAATCTTCTGAATTAGTTTACTCAGATTCAGATGCATACTCTGATTCCGACTCTGAAAGTGAAATGTCAACCGACGAAAAAGTTGGTGACCATGATGTTCATGGCAGCAGAAATATTAGTCTTGAACAGCAAAATGTTAACTTGCCACCACATCCAAAGTTGTTACAAATTATGTTGGAGAAAAAATTTAACTGGATATCATTCATGGCTGAGTTAGCAGTTTTTTTCAATGATGTTGGCTCAGAAACATTGAACAACTTCACAACTAGCTTTTTTGAAGAACTGGTGTCAAAAAAAGAGCTTCTGTCTGATCATCTAAAACTTGTAACAGAGTCAAGGCAAGCATATTTTATGAGCATGACTGCAAAAGATGAGAACAGTAAAATGATTCGTGATGTCGGTGTTGTGGAAACTGATTCTGAAAGTGATGACCCGGAAGACTGGGTCAAAATAAAAAAGTTCAATGTGAAAGGTGAGGACAATAAAGCATTGCACAGAAAAGTGAAACAAAAGATTGCATCTTTTCAGAAACTCAGGAAGCAAACCTTGGCTAAAGAAGTGGCAAAAAGATCATTTCTCAAATGCCGGACACCTAGAGCTGTTAGCAAGACACTTCAAAAGTTTCCCAATATCGGAAGAGATATTGAAGATTTTGCAAAAGATTGTCGAATAGGGGCAGACTCGTGGAGAAGGACTGGTGTGCTCACAGTGGTGTGGTAACACACGGACGGGTCCGAAATTAACATTCAATCGGATAAAAGAATACCTCGAGAAGAAATACACCACCAAATTTGGTTATGGCACCATTGTGCAACTTTGTATTGCTCGCAACAAGCGCAGATTGGTATCTAAGAGATACTGGGGTGCAGCAAAAATTTTATCCCGAAGAGCAAGAAAAGGCTTCAATGTCCGTTTAAATGTAGATGCGCACTGGAGTTGCGCATTGTATAAAGCATTGGATTATATCCAATTGAAAGACGGTTGTGACAAAGTGGTTTTGAACAGGGATGACGCAGCAGGATTTCGCTTGGATACTACATATACGCACAAGCAACACAAAATCTTATGTGAAGCAGAGAAGCCAGAATTGACAACAAGAACTGATTTTCTCAACAAGTACTCATCAATACTTCAAACAACCTCATACATGTTCATGGGCACAGAAACAACACCAGAGGTTTGCATTGGTGTGGGTAAGCCAAGTAGGTTATTTGATAAAAACGCAAGTCAACAACATGCAGCTGACAATTTGATGCTCCATACCTTACCTGAGCTACAAACTGTACTAAGCAATAAGCCCATTGATTGTATCCGTGTAGATGGGGCTACGGATGAGGGTCCATCTCATTTTGAAGTACAGTTTGTGTGGACTGAACACCATTTGAATGCTGGGAAGCTATGTACCATTGTTACTTCAAGATTTAGTGGAGGAAGTTATCTTAACAGAGTGGAGCTCCAGAATGGCTGCTTAGCTCAAGGACACTCAAATCTTTACATACCTTCAACTATACACGGATGCAATCATGGTATAAATGGGATTGATGAAGAAAATCTAAGAAAAAATCTTGATGCCGCTACAGATGTTTACATCAGCTCAGTAAGTGGAAGTCCATGTGCAGAAAATGCTATCAAGCTTGTGAAAGGCGCAAGCAATGCACACTCGGATGAGAATCAAAGTCGGAGAGAGAACTTACTCACATTTTTGCAAGGTACCAAGAAGAAAAAACAGCAACTCCAAAGTAATTGGCCAGACCAATTTGCCTACTTTACAAAAGTATGGACTCTTAGGAATAATCACATTGTGAAAAACATGCCTGAAAACTATGTTTTTATGCTTCTACCATGCTATAAAGACAGTTGCCCCCATCCAATTTGCACCAAAGGCAGACCTGATGTTGAACCCAAGTGGTTTGAAGATGGTCCCCCAATTTCCTATCTTCCAATTCCCATTCCCAGCCCTAGTAAACCATGGGGGTAGCTGATTGTGAACAATGTGTTTGAATATGTACTGGACATATTAACTCCAGAAAAAATATGAATGGGTACATGTCAAAGGTAAAGGTGATTGCATTCAACCTCCATCAGTAACAATTCGGAAGGTCCTAGGGAAAAAGGAGTCTCTGTTAGATGATGAAATAGAGGACCTAGCCAGAAGAACATTGCTAAAGACAACAGAAGTTATGATGTGGGTTGACCATCTGATCTCAATCCGAGAAAGAAGAAAGTGTGGTGCTGCAAAATCAGCTGAGAAAAGAAAACAAAAAGGCACAAGCAAGGCAAGGTGTGGTATTTATGGTGTACATATAAACATTTATGAACACACTAATATATTATGGACTTAAAGACTTTCTCAGAGGACTTACTTTTTCTTACCTGTAGGATGTTTCTATCATTTTGTCTAGAAAGCACAGAGAGCATTGACCAAGAAGTGTTATACTGTATTTGTCAAGAGCCAGAGGATGAAAGGTGCTGCTGAATAATCATGTCAATTTTACATACTAGGTACGTATGACAATGCTAATCTGTTTTTCTGTGTAGGTTTATGATTTGTTGTGATGGCTGTGACATCTGGTTTCATGGTGACTGTTTAAATATTTCAGAAGAAGAAGCAGAACTTTTGCCAGAATTTTATTGTTTCATGTGTTCTTAATAAACTTCACTGTACTAACCTGTCTTACAAATGTTTTTAGTATGGTAAAAAGACAGTTGTGTAAAAAATACCTTTCTTAAAATCACTAATACTTCACATTATCTATATTATAATCAAATTCAAAAAATTAGCCTTATTTGTAAGATTTTCTGGAGCTCAAAGAAGAGAACAAAGGTTTTTGGTTGAGCAATACTTTAAATATTGTTTCTTCATAAGCTGTCAAAAATCATGCCCCACCTTCTGGGGGAATTTAATTTACCAATATCCCCTAGGCCTGGGGTAAATATGAAACTTTGCCTCATGAAAAAATGCTTTCCCCGACATTCCCCGAGGTTCACCCGGGGTTGCCCCCCTCGGGGAAGATGATGATAGGTGCATTATTCTCATGAGGTAAGTAGTCAATCTCTTTGTAGATCGAAACAATCTCTTCGGAGATCGAGAAAATCTCTGCAGAGATCAAAACAATCTCTTCGGAGATCAAAACAATCTCTGCGGAGATCAAAACGATCTCTTCGGAGATCGAGAAAATCTCTTCGGAGATCAAAACAATCTGTTCGGAGATCGAAAAAATCTCTTCGGAGACGATTAATGAAATCTAAAGAAATTCACCAGCAAAACTTTTATAGACATTTATATTGTTTATATTGTATAGATAGCAGCTGTGTTAAGTGTAAAACTTCAGATCACTATACACGCAGCTCCTGTTATCGTCGCCGACCGACTGTACGGAAATTGACAAAGCAAGCAAATACCAAGCAATCTAGAGACCGTGCACCTTCCAGGTTGCCTTTAAAGAGAATTATATTCGCTTTGAGAAAGAGAAAAAGTAGATCCACTTTAAAGCATTATTTTGTAAGAAATTCCCCTAGGTCATCCATTTTAAATAAGATAGCTAGTAATTTCAAGCAATGTTGTTTTCAATTTGTGCCAATGCGACATATTTTTATCAATTCATTCGGGTATTTAAAGCCTTTTTGTCAACTTAATAAAACAAAACATTTATGTAGTAAAAAAATCATTTTGTAATGTTTTGTACAGTCAAAAGATAGCAGGCAATATTTCTAGTAAACAATATCACATATCTGAAAGGAAACTAATGTTATCAGGAGATATTGAAAGAAATCCTGGTCCTGTTCAAGACAATAGCCCCACTAGATTGTCATCAAATGTAGTCTTAGAGCAAAGGCTACAACACTTTAATTTAAGACCATTTGATGTTGGTGGTGATGGCGACTGCTTTTTTCGAGCTGTGTCTCATCAGTTGTATGGTGACTCTGAGAACCATCTACAAGTTTGAGCATTTGGCATTGGTTATATGAGGGGTAACCCTGAGAGATTCATTGAAAGTAACACTGAAAACTCATGGTTAGAATATCTTAATAATATGTCCATGCAAGGGTCATGGTGTGATGCTATGATTATACAAGCTGTGGCTGATCAGCTGAAGTTAAAGATTTTCATTAGTGAGACATGTGAACAATTTTCTGAATACACTATAATACAGGGATTTTCACCAACAGATCAACTTAGAGATATTTATTTAGGTCATATAGATGAGTATCATTATGTATCAACTTTGCCATCAGGTACTTCAATGTCAGGTTTTGCTGAGATAAATCCTGAACAATCAAATCGGAGCTCTCAGCCAAGGCAAAGAAGAACAGAATATATGAAAAAATACATGAAGAAAAAACGAGCTAATGAAACACAGAGCCCTGGGGTTAAGCAAAAGAAAAGGGAATATGCAAGGGAATATAGGAAACGCAAACAAGCCAGTGAGACCTCCCAGCCCTCAAAACAGAGCACTGGGCTAAGCAAAAAAAAAGAATGTATGCAAAGGAATATAGGAAACAAAAACTGCATGAGTTTAAATCAGTACAAAGTTTAATATCTAGTTTTCATGCTGTTGTGTCACAAGGCCCTCTTTATATTTGCACATGTTGTGACCAATTATGGTACAAGCATAGTGTCATTGCAGCTACAACACTTAAACAAAATAACCCTGATGTTCAAAAAATATTGCTAAATAGAAAAAGTGTTGATGATGTGGAGTGGTTGTGTAGAACTTGTAATAACCATTTAAAAAAGAATAAAGTGCCTCCTTGTGCTGCCATAAATGGAATGCAATTTCCAGAAAAGCCTTTGTTTTTTTATTTAAATGAGTTAGAGTGTAGATTGCTTGCTCCAAGAATTGCATTTCAAAAAATAATGCAGGCTCCTAGAGGGAGGCAACTAAAAATCAATGGAAACATTGTTAACGTTCCAGCAGATGTTGCTAATACTGTTAACATGTTGCCAAGGTTTCCAAATGAAACTAGTACAATTAAAGTTAACCTTAAGAGAAGATTACAGTACAAAAGTTCAGCCTTGTCACTCAATGTAAGACCACAAAAGGTAGCAGAAACTGCCAAATGGCTTGTGAATAATGGTAACCTTTATAAAGAGGAAGGTATAGGTTTTAATGATACTTGGCTTGAAGGCAATTCCATTTTTCTAGATGATAATTATAATGATCATCTTTCAGAGAATTCACCAGATACAGATGACTGTAATACAGAAAACATAGATAGTATTACAAACTCTCATAATGTTCAACAAACACATTCAGATGATGAAGATCAGTGGAGTGAAGATGAGGTGGAAATACCTGCTGGAGTCACTGACACGATGTTAACAGCTCCAGACTTTGTGACTGATAATGAACGTCAGTGTATTTTAAATATTGCACCTGCTGAAGGCAATAGACCTTTAAGTATATTCAGAGATAAATATTCTGAAGAATTGGCATATCCTGGCATATTTCTTGGGCAAAAACGTCCTGACAATAAAGATAGACGTACTGATGTCCATTACAGTGAGATTTGCAAGTCAGAATTAAGAAGGTCTGACAGAAGGGCAGCAATGTGTGTTGAAAATATTTTCTTTAAAGCTAAAAAGTTACAAATGAAGATTTTGCTTGGCCAGTCACAAGTTGCATTGGGAAAATGTCACAGAAATAGTGCCACAATTACAGCTGGTCAACTAAAACAACCAGGAGTGATAGATAACATGATTAAACATGATGAAGGATTTAAATTCCTAAGAGCCTTGAGAGGATCCCCTCCATATTTTGAAAAAGCTAAAAAGGATATATTTGCAATGATAAGGCAGTTGGGTTCAGCATCCTTATTTTGTAGTTTCTCATCTGCAGAAACACAGTGGGTTCATCTCCTAAAAATACTTGGTAAGCTTGTTGATAACAAAGACTATGCTGAAAATGAACTTGAAAACCTCAATTGGGAAGAAAAAAGCAGATTAATTCAGAGTGATCCAGTAACATGTGCTAGACACTTTGATTATCAAATAAATCAATTCTTACAAAATTTTCTCTTAAGTAGAACTGCCCCTCTTGGGAAAATTGCTGACTGGTTTTACAGAGTTGAATATCAACAAAGAGGTTCACCTCATATTCATATGTTAATATGGCTAGAAAATGCTCCTACATTTGGTGAAGATTCTGACTATAATGTTGTTTCATTCATTGAGAAATTAATTACATGTGAAAAACCAAGTGATAATCCAGAGTTACTTGCACTTGTAAACAGGCAAATTCATCGTCATTCTCACACATGTCGGAAGAAATCCAAAAGTGTATGTCGGTTTAATTACCCACAACCACCTATGAGGTCAACCAAAATTTTATATCCATTAGATATTGACATGGATGATAGTGAACTTGAACAGCATAAAAAAACATGGAAGTTTATAAATAAGTATCTGAATGATATGAAGGAGGGTGAGGATATTACATTTGATCAATTGTTAATAAATCTTAAATTGACCGAACAAAACTATTTGTTGGCTGTTCAATCCAGCCTTACAACACCAACTATATTCTTGAAAAGAAAGCCTAATGAGCTAAGGATTAAAAATTACAATGCTGCATGTCTTAGTGCGTGGTGTGCAAATATGGACATTCAATTTGTGCTTGATGTTTATGCATGCGCAATGTATATTGTATCATATATATCCAAGGCTCAGAAAGGTATGAGTGAGCTCCTGAGAACAGCTTGTGAAAAAGCAAGGAGAGGAAACTGTGGTATTAAACAACAAGTGAGAGATATTGGTTATAAATTCTTAAACAATGTTGAAATAAGTGCACAAGAAGCAGTCTACATAGTACTGCAACTTCCAATGAGGAAATCTTCTCGTCAAGTAATATTTATTAATACTTCACCCCCTGAGGATAGAGTTCAATTGCTAAAACCTTTAAAAGAAATTAGTGATTTGGAAGATGATTCTGATGAAGTTTACTAAACGACTAAGCGTTATACTAAACGACCAGCAAAACATGAAAATCTGTCACTTGCTGATTGGGCAGCATGGTATGACTCTACTGGTAAGCCATACATTAAACCATCTTGTGAAGTAGATATTGATAACTACCCACATGAGATAAACTTGAGTGAAAGTGATGATAATTTTGAGAAAAAGGAAATTGAACCAAAAAATAAAAAGAGATTGAAAGCCAGAATTATTCGAAGTGTTTGTTTTAATAAGGAAGTTGATTGTGAAAAGCATTACCGTGAACTAATCATGTTATTCACATCATGGAGAAATGAAACAACTCATTTATTACAAGGTTATTCTTCTTATCAAGAACACTATGTAAAACTTAGAAATATAATAGATGGGCAAATGAAGCAGTATGCTATGTGCAGTGAGGACTTGAATGCAATTCAGGATCAACTTAACAGGATGGAAGAAAATGATGATAACTTTGATGTTCTTGCCCCAGTAACACAAAACATTGAGCGTCAAGATGAAAATGAAGGTACGCTAGACCTTCATTCAGATTTTAATGAAAACTATGACCTATCTGGTGATCTTGGAATTCCTTCAACTGCTTCAAATATTGAACAGCTTATATTACACAAGGAACAGGATGATGTTTACCGCAGGATGGTACAAAAATTAAACAAAGAACAAAAAGAATTTTTCTATCATGTTTTATATCTCATTAAAACTTCTGATAATCCATTTTACTGTTTTCTTAGTGGTGGAGCTGGAGTTGGCAAGTCACATCTTACTAAGTGTCTTTATCAAGCAGCATTAAAGTATTATAATACAAGGGCTGGTGATGATTTCCATAAAGTGAAAACATTAATGCTTGCACCAACTGGTAAAGCTGCTTTTAATATTAAGGGTAGCACTATACACAGTGCACTTGCAATACTTGCATGTCAAAGTTTAAAGAATTACAAACATCTTGATTCAAGCAGGTTGAACACTTTACGGTGTCAACTTGGCAGTTTAAAACTAATATTTTTAGATGAAGTCTCAATGGTTGGTAGTGCAATGTTTAATGTTCAAATAAACAATAGGTTGAAAGATATTAAAGGAAGTAATGAAAATTTTGGTGGTGTAAGCATGGTTGTTATTGGTGATTTATTTCAACTGGAACCTGTAATGGACAGGTATATATTCATATATAGATGATTCCCAATATGCTGTTCTTGCTCCTAATAAATGGCAAGATCACTTTAACATGTTTGAATTGCAAGAAATAATGAGACAAAGGGATAGCAAAGTGTTTGCTGAAATATTAAATAGACTTAGGGAAGGAAAACAGACTGAGGATGACATTTTGATACTAAAAGAAAGACTAATAAGAGAAAACAGCATCCAAGATCCCATGGACATTCCTCACCTGTTCATACAAAACAAGAAGGTGAATGAATTCAATGAAAGAGTGCATAATGAAACGACTGGTGAAAAGTTTTCAATCAAAGCTATAGACAGTGTTATAGGAGCTAACTCTACTCAACTTCGAAATAAAATTTTGAGTCAAATACCAGATGATCCCAGGAAAACAAAGCAAATTGCTTCTGATCTTCAATTGTCAGTTGGAGAAAGAACTGAAATAGCATTAAATATACGCACTGATGATGAAATGACTAATGGGACTGGTAATATTGTTAAAAAGATACAGTTGAATCAAATAAATAAACCTTCGGGAATAATATGGGTCCAATTTGACCATTCAGATGTTGGAGAAAAAACCAGACATGAAAATAGACAACTGTATATTCAAGGCATTGAGGCCACATGGACTCCAATAAAACCCATAACTACACAGTTTGCTGTAGGTAGAAACCAAACTGCACAAGTTGTTAGAAAACAATTTCCACTTAGACCCGCTGCGGCTAAGACTATTCATCATTCACAAGGCGATACGGAGCAAAAAATTGTTGTAAATTTCAACACTAAAAGATCAGTGCCTCATATACATTATGTTGGTTTGAGTAGAGTAACATCATTTGAAGGCTTATTCATCACTGACCTATGTGAAAATAAAATAGCTGTCAATCCTCATGTAGCAGCTGAAATGGAACATCTGAGAAATAACCGTGTACTAAAACCAAGTGTGACTCCAATTTATAAGACAGACCAAGTCTCATTCAAAGTGTGCTATCTAAATGCATGATCATTGCATAAACACATTAATGATATTCGGAGTGATTTTAATTTTACAAATACTGACATTAATATCTTTTCTGAAACTCGATTTTTCCATTCAGATAATGATAGTATGTATGATATTGATGGTTACACTTTGTTCAGAAATGATGGCCACTCTGCAACTACCAGACCTTTTGGTGGCATGGCAGTGTTTAGCAGAGTTGAATCCTTACCTGGATATCCATATTGTTATAATATCAATGGCATTGAAATAACTGTTATGAAAGCAATAATTCTGCCACATGTGACCATAATAGGTTTATATCGATCACCTAAAGTTCCAGTTCAGCAATTGTTACTCGCATTAAGTGAGGTTTTGATGTTATTTACTTCTCCATTTAACATTTTCATAGGTGACTTTAATATAAATTGGTTGGATGAGGCTAATAGAAGACCGCTGTATAATTTTTTTATTAGTGAAAATAACTATAGACAACTGGTATACAATATCACTACAGATAACCAAACGTTAATAGATCATATTTATACAAAGTTACCGGAATCACAAGCTAAGCCCCACATATTAGAAACGTATTTCTCCGATCATAAGGCAATTTGCGCATTGATTAATTGCTTTCAGACAAAACAATAGTGAGAACATAAAGGGTATATACATGCAGTTTTAAGCTCCCTCCACAGAGATACCACCTCCCCCTCTCCCCCCCCTCTCCCCCCCTTCACATTACTGGGCCTAGAATAGAAACAACAGGTAAGCCATAAAGTATCCTCCCATGTATTGTTTCACAATTTTTCTAGAGACATGATTTAGACGTACGGTTTTTGCTCATAGATGGAAATATCAATGAAGATACATATAGACATTGTATAATGGCTGAAAGATAACACCAGAAAGGTTATATACACCAGAAACTCTTTACAAAAGAAGATATGAGACATAACAACCATGTCCTATTATGGAGCAACAGATGAGTTAGGAGAAATTATCAATGATGAAATCATGCAGATTATATTTTACTGATTCCCTTGACACAAACTTATCACAGGATCGAAGTTCTATTTAAGAAATCTAATGGACTTGGTATGATGTATAGTATGATGATAATAATTTCATGATTATGGTAACAACAGGCCACCATATAGCTATATTCAGAGAGTGTACAAAATTGAATCTGTTATTATGTAATTGAATTTTGTACTCAGTTGTCTGGGCACATTCTATTAATCTCATGGAATTCCTTTTGAGAACTTTATACATGCATTTTACTCCTGATCTATGTTATAGTATGCTGTATTATTACTAGCTATTATGTTGCAATGTTGATATGATTTAATTACTAATGAAGACATTTTTCTACACAATTGAAATACTTTCATCACTAACAACAGAATTGTTGATATAAATAGATATAAATGGAACATTTAGCCTTTAAACTACTAGTGATCTAGGGATGCCTATTATGATTATTATCCCAGATGGACATTGATGTATGGAAATTGCTACAAGTGGTGTTTTGATCCACCAGCCATGCCATCTGTTATGCTGTAAAAAAACCTTGATAATTACATTTAAAGAAAATTACTGTTTACTTTTTGTCTACTATTCTGCCTATTATGTCAAAACTGCTTTTTCAGTGTCAACATTTCACCAGACTTACCATCTACCTGATTTATATCAAAAATTTTTATTCCAACTCTCCAAAATATATTCCAATACAAAATCAAATCATTCACAAAAAATGGCTTTAGATCGTAATTTAGAGAAAAGTCACAAAACTCAAAAGCTTTTTGAAACATCAATATTTATTGTCAAAAAGTCAAGAAACTGAAACTATAGAGCCCCATACAGACAAGAAAGTTTTCCTCCATAAGGTTATTTTTAATAATTTTCATTTGACAAGTTTTCTTCACATAATAAACAAGGTTTATAACAAGGTTTATTTTTCATCCTATAAACGCATTTATCTGTACTCGACAGCTTTTCCTTGGTGTTTAATTGTACTCACAAGCAAATCTCTTGTTAAAAAGGAAAACCATTTACACGGAAAACCCATTTTTTGCGTAAATAAAACACGCGCAAATAAAACATGTAGTAAAATTTGTCTGTATGGGGCTTTAAATATAAACTGAATAAACCAATACAGAGTGTTTTAAAAAAGTATACTCGCTAAAAACAGTAACCTGAGGATGATGCGCGCGAGATTAGTAAAAACTTTTTAGAAAACCTAAGTAGCTATTTACAATCAAACGCGCCGCACGGAGAATTTTTATCGTTGTTTATTCGCAGTCAACATGATGTTTCTCAACGTTATGTTGGCCTATTATAAACGCAACGATTCACGAGTGATTATCATCGGTAAGATGCTGTAAATTATTACACCTATTATAAGATTTATGAAAACTTTTTCGCCAGTAAGGTGTTTACTGAATAAAATTTGCCACAGTAAATGCAGTAATGTACTCTGGCGCAGCTAGCACTGAAATTGCTTAATAAGATGCTAAAAAAGGCCTTGCGTGAAAACTTTGCTTTGCTAAAAGTTTTTGCTAATCTCGCGCGCGTCTTACTTTTTCAAACAGTATTATATTTTTTAAAACACTCTGTATAAAAGCTGTGTAACAGCTTTAAACAAATCAATATAAACAATATGAACTGCATATCAACTATATTATGTACAATCAAATTCGCATAATGCCAAGAAAACACCAGGCAAATTATGCAATAGTTGTTCAAAATTTAGTTCAAAATCTGACTGAGTTCAAAGAATAATAAGTGTGTAAAACAGTCCTGTGCTGATTCCTGTGCTGTTTATAGTACCATTGCCTATTTAAAGTCAATAAAATTGAGACTTTGGTCATTTACTAAATCTCAATGGCAGTTATTTTCATATCATCCATAAGTAATTCAAAACGAGCTTTTTTTAGTAACAAAAGTGTTTCCGTAATTAATTTACGAGAAAGCTTACAGACCTCAGATACTTCTATGTTGTAATGTTCATTTCCTTGTAACGATTCGAAGGCTTGGTTAAGCACCGCCTCCGGACAATGGAAACGCCCAAGACTTTCGCCGTTTTCATCCATAACAATAAGATTTGCTGTAATCGCTGGCTTCAGGAACTCTTTTAACGAAGACGTCTTACACGACTGGCACTCAATGAATCTGTTGGCCTTATCTAGCTCCTCTATGCGCTTTTTGCAATTAATGCAAACAAGAGAAATGACAACATCAGCGCCCACAATTCTGCCTATGACACGTTTGGTTTCCTTCGTTTTCGGTTTAAGCCCCGCCGCGACTTCACGTACTTCCTCCGGATAATCAACCACCTTCGATTCAGATACCACAGACTCAGGGGTATCGTTTATGTATTTGTTGTTGAAAAAACTGATTTTAAATTTCTTAAATTCATATGACTCGCCCTCGTTGACTTGATAAATCATCGATTCCCACACAGTTGCTCGAATAGCACCCGTTTCATCTGCAATAACAAGATTGCACATCATCAATTTTTTTCTCATAGCATGGGAATACACTGGTTGTGCTTCGTCCTTGAAGTACACCGAAGCCTTGAGAGAAACCATATCATCAACGTTAATGCTGCTAGTACTGGACACAATCTCACCGATTGACACCAGCTTCGCTTTGTTTTCGTCGCTTTCCGCCCACGCGAATGGAATATTGGTTGTATTCACAACTTTGGACTTCCCTCCCATTTTGTACTGCATGGTATCTGCTTGGAATTTTCGTTTTTGGGGACTAACATTCAAAATACGAACTGGTGTTTTAGCGATTTCTTTCTCCTTAATGCTTTCACGCTTGCTTGGACTGAAGCACACAACACGTGTCTTTTCCCCACTTTCCTGAATTGTAAAATCAAAATACGTAGCATTTCCAGAACGTGGTGTCTTTATGTTGGATGCATTGTGAATATACCCCTCGATATCTTTACTTGCCATTTTTAACAAAAATAAAAAAACAGCCGATTCCGTTTGACCGTAAAGCTGTAAATTCGTAAAACAACATGCGTTCACAAAGCGCGTTGGGATATTTAAAATTTTACTGTTTTTAAGGTCAAATGACATTATTATATACAACTTGTCAAAGTTTGGTGTTCGTAGCGTTTCATTGGTCGAGAGCGAATCACGTGAGAGTGACGAAATTTTGATGTCGCCCGCGCGACCCCCAGCAGGGGGAAACAATGCATTATTTCATGGGGAGTAACAACTTTAATCACGTGCTGCACTCCTGGACATCTGACCTTTAGTTGACATTGGGCAAGTTGACCTTCGTCCTTCGCAGCGTTTGTTTTTGACAACTGTTAAAAACTAGAATGGAAAGATTTGCCAGCAATACTAGCGACATTTCGTTGTTTACTTCGTTGTTTAGTTTTTCTTTGAAAATGTTATAATCAAATACCGTAATTATTATAATCAAATACCGTAATTAATAAAGTTAAATAATTTTATCATTTAAAAAATCTTTACTGTAATACTTTTCTATTTTGGCAAAATAAATTAGGCCAACATAACCTTGCAAAGTTTCGACGTTTTGTATACCTTTGTATTACGCGCGAAAATTGTTGCCACATTTGGGGATCGGGTCACTGGGTCGGGTTAAAATGCCGATACAGATGGAAAAAATTTTCGCGCGTGCACCAAAGTGTACAAATTTGCAAACTTTGCTAGACTATATTTTCCGCCCTTTGCCACATTTCGCAACCAAACTGCACTTTTAATATTCTTAAATTTTAGAGCCCTTTTCCTAGCTGTAATAATTTATTTGCATCTTCTTGTCTGGCTAAAAAATAATATTATATTTCTATTCTTTCTATATTCTCCACCAAAGCTTCGAGTTCCAACGTCTATATTACTGTCATAACTGACATTACTATTATTACCAAGCATATTTGCTATTGCTTGAACAGCGGTATAAAATAGTTTAAGTAATCATCAAGCCCCATCACCCACCAGTAGACGGAAAATTGAAAAACATGGCTAAATCTAGATGCTCCATTGGCTGTCCAAACTAGATTGTTGTGAGCAGATACATGTACGCTTAGCGTACCTATTTTTATTTTTTGTGATAATTTTAAAATTCGTGCCATTAACGTCCACGCACGGTTCACGCATTTTACACCTCGTGGAGGTCTGGTTCAGTACCCAAGCAGCCTTCATGATTCGCCATGTTTGGCTTCAAACTTTGAACTGGAGCGAGCCTTCTATATATAGAGAGTTCACTCGGTTACCGTCACTATTAGTTTCCTCACAATCACCTTTCTCATCTTCACTTAGTTCTGGCTCGGATATATTTACAGAATTAACAGCAATATAGCATTGCTTCATGCTGTTCGAAGAATTGCAAATCGCAAAATTAGATTTACTTTTCTGATAAAAATATTTATAACAAAAAGTTGCAAATTCTACCCCTATTTTTTTGTTAACATGTTTAAAGTTCCATTTTTCTGAGTAGTTTCATGAAATGAAAAATACGGCAAGGTTATAGTGGTGAAATTTTGTTCCTAAGTGAAGACAGAAAAAGGAAAAAAAGGCTACCCCACTGTAAAACCCTTGCTCTTTTGAACAAATTTCCATAGAATATTGATAAATAGATGGGGGGTAATTTTTTCTTCTAACAAGAAACTTGCTTTCAAAAAATCAATCTAAATCATGCTAGATTTTGTTAAATTGTAGAGTGCCTTGAGACTTTTTGATAAAGTACTGAAACAAGTGTTATTCTTAAAGATAATATGGTTTAATTATAGGAATGACTTTGAGTGCATTCCGTCATAATAACTCACCTTCAAGTGTTATTTCCTCCAGAGATTTGCCTTTTAATGAACAGGCCCTTTCACTATCGAAAGCTAGCAGAAGTTTGCTGATTTTCGCAATCTCAATCGTTGATTTGTGAAGCTGATAATACTCTTGATGAGTATGTATGTCGTGCCCAAGGTGCTTCGCTAGCTAATCTAGTTCCTTTTCTTCAAGAGAAAGAACCTGTGTGATAGTCGCGATGTATTTTCGCAGTTTTGTACTGGTTATGGCATCAGGATTCTTTAACTTAGGCTGACATTCCGTAGCACAGTACCTCAGGCAGTCCCATCCTCTTAGCGGTTCCAAGGCATCTCTGTTTACCCCGAGCAAAGACATACCCATTCTTTTTGTTTATTCCAACTTTAGATCGCAATGAGTTGAGAAGGTTTATCCCTTTTGTGATATATGGCGTCAAAATGATGGGAACTTTGTGACCTTGTTTCCCTCTTGTTTCAACCATATTGAGGCTGTAGTGATAAAAATATGTAAATATATATAAGATTTTTTAAATGTTGTTCATTGGACGACTTGCACTTTAGACTAATTTTTGATAAAAAATAATAAGAAAATTAATCGCCGCAGCTAGAAAGGGAGTACTTAAATAAGTGCAAACGCAAAGTTTAACTGCAAATAGTTGTAAATTATGGAAAATGTAGCCATGCGAAGTTTGCATATTTTGTATACTTTTGTATTAGGTGCGCAAATAAGTAACTAATTTTGTTACAAACCTCCAGCCGTAATACAAAATATACAAAAATTGACAACTTCGAAGCCAAACTTGGCAGATTTACTAATTTTAGTAAGTTATTTCGCACATAAAACTGAATCTCCCTAGTTTGAATTCATTCATAATTAAAAGGACTAAAGCCGGTTTTCCACTAGCCGATATTTTTTGATCGAGCGAAATTTTTCGCCCAATTTCTCACAATTGATAAGAAAATCGAACAAAAAATTTCTTCAATCGAAAAATTTCGCCTAGTGGAAAACCGGCTTAAAGTAATACCATGCAACTGATGCAAGCAATTTTGGGGAGATATCAAAATCCAGCTTATTAATAATAATTTATTTATTATTTAATTGTTACACTGGTCACTGGGACCACGGTTAGTAGAATATACATGGTTTAGAGACTACATAAAACACAATAGAACTCATTAACTATGTCGGGGAACATTTATGCGAAAAATTGTTCCTTATTTGTCACATGCCTATTGTATTTTGAAGAAATAAACCAATAGTAAGGTCTGAATTAACACATTGTTCAAGTCACGGTTGAGGAGCTAAGCCAAGCTATTGTTATTGGTTAGTTGGGCAAAAATACAATAAACATGTGACGGATAGGGAACCATTTTTGCGCCCGCCAAAGGCAGCGGCAATGCTATCGTCTGCTATGAACTTCTGGTGACGTCATCGTGCTCGCTCTCTCTCTCTCTCTGTCTATGCAGCCCCATGATCACCTGCGCGCGTAAATTATACACAACTATAATACACAAGGAATTACTGCTTCTGTCGACTTCTCGAAGCCTTTGTAGCTGTTTTATTGGCGAATCACTGATTTAGTAGCAGTTTTTGGACGTTTCATCTAGAGCTTTTAAGGTAAGTAACCTTCTGTTAGCCTATTGCTCATGGTTTGGCAAGTATATTGTGTTTCAGCGACAAAACTCGGCCGTGAATCGTGATTGACTCCATAATTTATAAATAACAGCTAGAGTCAATCAAATATGAATATAATTATAAATTGTACTGACAGTACGACTGACTTTACGCTACTTGCAGCAGATGTTCTGTCTGGGATGTGTATGAGTATGTATTACAAGTGATTGAATATTGTCGATGATGGCTTTCTTCTTTTCTTTCTTTCAGCTCCTACAACCTAACAGTAACGACCACGTCGCTGAGGTCGTGTTGTTTGTTTCAGAGAAACATCTTGTGTGAAAACTTGTGTTTGCACTGACCCAAGCCAACGGTCAGGCGGATTGTGTGTTGTATCGCAATCTTTTGAGTGATTTTGAGTGATTTATCGTGAACTATCGTGAACTATCGTGAATTATCGTGATTTTGAGTAATTATTATTGAATTATCGTGATTTATCGTGAAATAATAAGAAATCCTATCTGAAATCCCAGAGTGAATTAAATTATTTGACTAATTTGTGAAGTATTACAAACTTAAAATATCAAAGAAACTACAGTATCAGTATGGGGATAACAATTGAACAATATAGAGCCAGAGTAGGTGTCCATGTGAGTTTTCTTAGACAGAGAGATGTGGCTAAGCGTCTTTCAGGTACATTTTGGAACACCATGTTGATGCCGTTTTCTCTAACTGTATTTTATTTCCCAATTTTAAAACAAATAAATGAGAAATACAGGAAGTCTAATGAGGCTGTTGTTTGGTTTATTAAGATGGTTTGTTACCACGTAGTCTATGTGCCGCAGTTACTAAGACTATCAAATGATGTTGAAACAAATCCAGGACCAACTGTGTATGATGTTGTCAATCCTTCTGAGACCATTTGTGCTGATTTTAGCCAAGGTTGCCAAATTAGATTCAGACAAAATGCAGGAAAGCAATGTGTTGCAATGTCCTTGACTGCAATAGTTTACAGTCGAATACAGGATATCTGTTGTTGGAACTCTGCAGTTCTAAATACTATTTTAATGCATGGGAACAGTTTGTATACATGTGTAAGTAATTTTGTCGGTAAAGACTTGCTACTGTTAACAGAAGTGCCTGCCATGGTTTCTCTTCATGAAGCAATATATAGTTTGGAATATAGTGAGTCATATGCAGGAGATGTGTTCATGGTGTCTGATGATGAACCATTTTATACACTAGAAAGTGGATTAAGCAAAATATTCCTAGCCACTGAGTTAAACTATGCTTTTGCTTTGCTTACTATCAGTTGTAATACAGTGGCAATATTAAAGACATCCGAAGGGTCATACAGAACCCTCATGCTAGAAATATGTTTGGGATGGCAGATGCATTCGATGCAGATACAAGTGTCGAAAAAAAAGATTATTGAAACAACAACTGTATAACGAACAGAAAAAAATATTTGAGACTTCTGTAGCTAAAGAACATAGATTAACACAGAAACAATATTATGACCAAGCAAGAAAGGAGACTGAAAGTAATGAGGAACGGGAGCGCAGGCTTAAGAAAAAACATGAATATGATGAAAAGAGAATAAGAGATGAAAGTATTGAGCAACGGGAACATAGGCTTAAGCAAAAAAAAGAATATGGTGGAAAGAAAAGGAAAAATGAAAGTAATGAACAACGGGAGAAAAGACTTAAGCAAAAACATGAATACGATACAGAAAAAAGGAAAAATGAAACTAATGAGCAACGAGAGCATAGACTAATGGTGCAGCATGAATGTTATAGTAAAAGATGCACCAAAGAAACTGTTGAACAAAGTGAGCACATACTGAGACAAAAGCATAAATGTGAAAGAGAAGTAATAAAAAACCCAAGTGATCAACAAGAAGAACAAATATTTAAACAAAAACAAGAAGGCGATAGGGATAGAAGGACAAATGAAATTGATCAGGAACATGGGTTATTCCATCATAAGAGGGAGAGATATGCAAACAGTACACAGAATTCACATAATAATGATTGTCATCATGATAAATATAGCGAGCTTGTTAAAAAATTCCACCAAGCTGTATGTGAAGGACCCTTATACATTTGTACTTCATGTAACCAATTGTTGTACAAACACAGTGTTATCCATGCAGATAAAATTCGACTGACTAATCCAGATATGGTGAAACATTTACAACATATACTGAGTGTCAATAATAATGAATGGCTTTGTTCATCATGTAATAATTCTCTAAAGAAAAATAAGGTGCCACCATGTGCTGTCACAAATGAAATGAAGTTCCCCACAAAACCTGAGTTTTTTTATCTAAATGAACTGGAATGTAGACTGGTTGCTCCAAGATTAGCATTTCAAAAAATTATGCAAGCACCCAGGGGAAAACAATTTAAGATCAATGGCAATGTAGTAAATGTACCAGCAGATGTCACGAATACTGTTAATATGTTACCACGGTTACCTCATGGGTCAGGCACTATAAAAGTTCAGCTCAAGAGGCGTTTACAGTATAAGAGTTCAGCATTATCTTTAAATATCAGACCACATAAAGTCATGGAGGCTGCAATATGGTTAGCAAACAACAGTGATCTCTACAAAGAACTAGGAATTATACTTGATGCCAACTGGGCAAATCAATTTAATACATCTATTAATGCAGAAAGCACATCTACAAGTTACAATCAACATAACTCTGAAAATAAACAAAATGATGTATTGGTAAATGATGATGACGACTGGAGCGAGGATGAGACAGATATACCAGCAGGTGTCACAGATAGTATGCTAACTGCCACAGATTTTCTTAGTGATGGTGAGAGAGAGAGTATCTATAGCGTTGCTCCTGGTGAAGGTAACACACCACTGAGTATTTTCAGAGACCAGCATTCTGAAGAACTAGCATACCCCAGTATCTTCCTCGGGCAAGAACGACCAGGTGACAAAGAACGATTAGTTTGTGCATACTACAGTGAAATATGCAAATCTGAATTAAGACGATCAGACCGTAGGGCTGCTATGTGTGTAGAAAATATTTTTTTTAAAACAAAAAAGCTACAAATGAAAATTCTTTTAGGAAAATCTCAAATTGCTTTAAGAAAATATAAGTCTGGCAATCAGCCAATCACTGCAGGTCGTTTAAAACAACAAGGTAATCTTGAAAACCTTATTCACCATGATGAAGGCTACTAATTTTTAAGAGCACTACGAGGATCACCACCCTATTTTGAAAAAGCAAAAAAGGATTTATTTGCAATGATTCGCCAGCTTGGTCCAGCAACATTTTTTTGTAGCTTCTCATCTGCTGAAACTAAGTGGAATCATTTACTTAGAATTCTTGGCAAACTTATTGACCACAAAAACTACAGTGATGTTGAACTAGATAGCTTGGATTGGAATGACAAATGCAGGTTAATTCAAAGTGACCAAGTGACATGTGCCAGACACTTTGATTTCCAATTTAATACATTTTTAAGACAATTTTTGATGAGCAGTAGTGCACCCTTAGGTAAAATCAAGGATTGGTTTTATAGAGTTGAATATCAACAACGGGGTTCACCTCATATTCATATGTTGATATGGCTTGAGAATGCACCTGTGTTTGGAGTTAGCGAGGATAAGGATGTAGCCACATTTATTAACCAAATTATTACATGTCAGAAACCTGGTGATGATCCAGAACTGCTTGATTTAGTTAATCGACAGACGCACAGACACTCTCACACATGTAGGAAAAATAAAAAGAATGTTTGTAGATTTAACTATCCTCAGCCACCTATGAGGTCAACTGTAATATTACACCCCCTTGAAGACACATTTTCTGAAAATCACAAAAAATCTCTTAGGCAACAATGGAGAGAAATTATGGCAAAACTTAATGATTTGAAAGATGGACAAGATGTCACATTTGAAGAGTTCTGAACCTCAAATGAACTTCGAGTAAATAATTACAACCCAGCATGCCTTAAAGCATGGAGAGCCAATATGGACATCCAGTTTGTTCTTGATGTATATGCTTGTGCCATGTATATTGTCTCTTACATTTCTAAAGCACAGAAAGGTATGAGTGAGTTATTACGCAAAGCATGTGAAGAAGCAAAGGAAGGCAATGCTAGTATCAAACAACAAGTACGAGATATTGGTAACAAATTCTTAAACAGTGTTGAGATTAGTGCTCAAGAAGCAGTTTATATAACCTTACAATTACCAATGAGAAAAGCCTCTCGTAGTGTAATTTTTATTAATACATCACCCCCTGAAGAAAGAGTTCACCTGTTGAAACCATTGAGTGAAATTGAGCATATGGAGGATGACTCAGAGGAAATACATGCAGGAGGTCTTTTAAAACGATACGTTGCACGGCCACACTCTGTTGAAAATGTCACTCTAGCTGACTGGGCAGCTTGGTATGATTCTTGTGGCTCAAAACCATATAAGCCAAAAAAATTGTCAAAACTTGATATTGACAGTCTACCAGAGGAAACAATTGATGATGAAAATAATGATGATGAGTTATGTGACGACGTTAACATTGAAGTGTTGAAAGACAGCAATAAACCTAAGAAAAGACAGACAGCTCGAATCATCAGAAGTGTGTGGTTTAACAAAGAAGCCAACCCAGAGAAACATTATCGTGAACTAATTATGCTTTTCACCCACTGGCAAAATGAAAATACAGATTTAATTAGCAACTACTCTTCTTACGAAGACCATTATTTAGCCAGAGTTGATGAAATAGCTGAACAAATGAGTCAATACGCTGTCTGTGGGGAGGATTTAAATGACATTCAAAGCAGGTTAAATGAAAATAGTGATGATGATGAGTTTGGTAACATTGCTCCAGTTACACAGCATAATGAACTACAGGATCAAAATGAAGGTGATATTGATTTACATCCTGATTTAAATGAGAGATATGACTTATCAGATGATCTTGGTATTCCATCAACATCAGTAACCAGTGAACCACTAGTGTTAAATGAAATGCAAGATGATCAATACAGAACAATGGTACAATCACTGAACAAGAAACAAAAGGAATTTTTTTATCATGCTTTGCATCTCATTAAAACATCAGATATACCATTTTATTGTTTCTTAAGTGGTGGAGGTGGAGTTGGAAAATCTCATCTAACAAAATCAGTTTATCAAGCTGCTCTGAAATATTATAACACACATGCAGGAGAAGATTTCCATCAAGTTAAGATACTTTTATTAGCTCCAACTGGTAAAGCTGCCTACGTCATAAATGGTAACACAATACATAGCACACTTGCAATACCAGCCAGTCAATCTCTTAAACATTATAAGCCATTAGATTCAAGCCGGTTGAATACATTGCGAACTCAGTTAGGTGGTGTAAAACTAATATTACTAGATGAAATCTCAATGGTTGGGAATAACATGTTCACAGTTCAGATCAAAACCGTTTAAAAGATATTAAAGGCAGCAAAGAAGACTTTGGTGGTGTTTCCATTATTGCAATTGGTGATTTGTTTCAATTACCACCTGTGTTTGATGGTTATATTTTTAATGACATTCAAAACTCAGAATATAGCATACTTTCCCCTAACCTGTGGAATAAGCACTTTAAAATGTTTGAGTTAGCAGAAATTATGAGGCAACGGGAAAGCAAACAATTTGCAGAAATCCTAAACCGACAAAGAGAAGGGAACCAAACTGAACAGGATATTTTAAAGATCAAGGAAAGATGTGCTAATGCAGAGGACTGTCCACCAGATGCTCCTAGATTGTTTATTAGAAATGATAGTGTTGATGAATATAACCAAGCAGTCTATAACAAAGCTACTGGTAACAAATATAACATTAAAGCCCAAGATAGTGTTATAGGAGCAAATACTGCAGAATTACGTGAGAAAATTTTGAGTCAAGTAGTAAAGATGACTTTAAGGAATACCAAACAACTTGCAAGAAACTTACAACTTGCTGAGGGTTTGAGAACTGAGATGGTTTTAAATGTAAGAACTGATGATGGCCTAACAAATGGATCTGGGAATATTATTAAATTAGTTCAATTACACCAAGTGAACAGACCATCTGGCATAGTATGGGTTGAGTTTGACCATGAAGATGTTGGAAAGAAAACCAGACAAGAAAACAGACACCTTTATGTCCAAGGTATTGAACGTTCATGGACACCAATTAAACCTGTTACTGCTCAATTTGCCGTTGGTAGAAATAAAGCTGCTCAAGTCGTGAGAAAACAGTTTCCACTAAGGCTAGCTGCTGCAAAAACTGTCCATAAAAGTCAAGGTAGCACTGTATCTGAAATTGTTGTAAATTTAAATACCAGAAGAGCATTTTCTCACATACATTATGTTGCACTAAGTAGAGTAACCTCAATTGATGGTTCATTTGTAACTGACCTGTGTGAAAGTAAAGTAGCTGTTGATACAAAAGTTGTAACAGAGATGGAGAAATTGAGAACAGAAAAATATTTGCAACTGTGTTTCACACCATTTTACAACTTTGAACAATCTGATTTCAACATATGCCATTTAAATGCTCGTTCTCTGCACAAGCACATTGATGATGTCCGTAAAGACTTCAATTATTGCAACGTCGATATAGCAATATTTACAGAAACACGATTTTGTCCTTTTGATAAGGATGCAATGTATACAATGGCTGGCTTCCAACTTTTCAGGAATGACACAATGTTTAACCAACGTACGAACACAAGAGGATATGGTGGCACAGTAGTATACAGCAGAGTACCATTTGTACCAGGATACCCCTATTGTCACAACATCAATGGTATTCACTGTGATCAAAGTAAACAGCAGATTTAATACTACCATCATTGCAGTGTATCGTTCACCAAAAGTTGCTTTGAGTGATTTCACTTCAGCATTGGTTAACATTTTAAATGAACACACCTCATTAGAAAACATTGTCATTGGAGATTTCAATGTGAATTGGTTAGTAGACACACAAAGACAGCCACTCTATAATGTCATGGTAAGAGATAACGGGTATAGACAGTGAATTTGTGATGTTACAACAGACAATCGGACACTAATTGATCATATATTTACAAATATTTGTGACTCCGCGACAACTTCCGGTGTCCTTGAAACATATTTTAGCGACCATAAGGCAATCTGGATTTCATGCAAAGCAACATAAGTATAAAAATATTGCTTAATTATTAGCTACTGGATAACCAATCAAACGCATCAAAATGAATTTTTAATTATGTAACTGAGGTTTTATTTTAATTTGTAGGATCAAAAGTACCATAAGTAGCATTATTACAGCCAATAATTACATGACAGTTGTATATTGGCTCACACCTCCCACATGATTAGGACTAGGCCCGATTCTTAGAAATTGTATGACACATTTCCAAGAGTTAAACATAATAATATCAATTGGATAATTATGTACCATTGATGTTAAAAATAAATTTAAATTAAATGGAACTGGAGCTCTTGTGCTCCGGTCAATTGTGCTACTGCTGATGTCATGCCTTCCAAGAAATCTGAAGGTATGTACTCTGTTTTAGTATCTTGAGCAGACTTCATTGATATCATCAATAATAGTTAATACTGTATGTAATACTGTAGTATGTTTGTAACAAACACCTTAATTTTTTAGAAATGAATCATTAAGACCCAGTGCAACTGACTGACCAAATAGAGAAATATATCGTATTTGATTTATGTAGTACTTTGACATTTCACTTCAATGGTTAAAATTCATTGATCATTGGTGGACCCTCCTGGACCATGTATGCTGTATGTACTAATGGATGGGATCATCACCTCATGGGGATACATTACTTATAAAATATATGGTGCAACTGGAATATGTAACAAATTACATATTTAACCCTTAACATTTTTCCAATATATTTGGATATCAAATGAAAATGCACAACAGATGAATAATAAGTTTGTCATATGCACTCCTACAATGGATGACATTGGCCTACACTGCTGCTATTACCCTTATTCCCCAGACCACCCTCCTTACCAGAGCTGTATGTGGCTATACTGAGGCTCATGGATGGACCAGTTTCAGCACTACGCGAGTACGGAGAAGTAGTACATTATTTATTCCATTATTGAACAGAACTTTATCCCTTCCGCCATTATTCCGTTACCGCGTTCCAACTGTACTTGCGTCGTTTCACAAGATGGGGGACCGAAGAACAATAACAGCTCGCGAGTTCGCTTGCGTTTGGGCAGTAAATGCGTCCATCACTTGCGTCCATCACTTGCAATACTTGCTCAAGAAGTGTCGTAACTGTCGTTCAATGCAGTAGTAGGACGTTTCTTCGCTGTGATCGTTGTGGGTCTACGATGAGAATTCGGGACAGTTGTATTCATGTTTGTGCCAAGGTTGTGGTCAATTGCTCTGGAGGGGAGAAGCTTAATCTAACAATTTTTGGGAACATTCTGGAGTCTATTAGAAGAGGTCTAACCCAATTAGGCGAGGAAGAAATTACACAGGAACTTTTAGGGTTTGAGGATATGGTGATCCAATACAATACCAACACATTTGTGGTTACAGAATTGTCGTTTGCGTAAACTAGATCTTGTATGTAAAGTCGTGACTATATTCTGCCGATTAAATAATGTGGCAAAACACTGTATGGAAAATTTCCTAGGAACATTGAACATTGCTAGAACATTGTTTTTTGTTGCCATTGTTTATATTGTTTTGTTCAGTTGTATTGGTTTCGGTTAGCCAAGAATTTTGTAAATTAATTCACTTGGTTTTGTTTAAAATTTTGGTGTGTTCTGTTATACACATATTATTTGTGAATTCATATTGGAGCACTAAGTGGTATTTACAGCCTACTTTACTTAGTATTAATTTGGAATTGAATTAATTCTGGACGCGAATTTGTTGTATTATAAATATGATTTTGTTTGTATTGACTATTGTTGTTGCATCTGTTAAGTTTGTAATTAACGGGGGGTCCTGAACAGACCATATTTTTGGTTGACTGTTGCTAAGAAAGCTGGGATCTATCAGGTCTTTTTTGAAAGACACCCTTAGTATGCAATTTCAGTCACCACAGGGTGATTATTTACCTTTGGAGGTATAGCTAGTGACTACTTTGTTTATCAGCAATAGCACTTCGACAACAAAATTAGTTTCCCTTTGCATCATGACGTATATCTATTGTGTGTGGGATCATATCTATTAGCACCGCATAGGCTAACAGATCACATTAAATTACAGCAGTTCACATCCAATATGTTAGTATTTCATGTTCAGAAGTATAATCACCACGATTAATTCAACCGTGTGTGTGGTGACTATTTATTTCAACTTGTATGCAATATATTAAATATGATAGATGACTGAAACATACTGTATTCTGGTTAGATGTGTGCAGGGCCATAGGAAGCAGGGGGTAAGGGGTGCTAGCTCGCACTAATCGTCAGGGGCAGGGGGGATGTGCCCCCCCCCCCTAAGAATTAGATGTGACAAATTATTTTCGATATCTCATATTATGTGAGACATCATCAAACAAATCCAGTCAAATTTTGAAAAACGACGTTACACCGATAATGATGCATGTTATAACATAAGCTTTAATTAAAGATTTGTAGCAAATACTATTTATAAACTCAGAAATGATTTTCCGCCGAAAAACGTTTTTCCTTGATCACGTCTTCGCCCTCAAACGCCCCCCTCCCCCCTACGACAGATACCAATACAAAATAGTAGACACACCATGTGAAACCAAAATATTTAATGTGATATTAATAAACAGATCACATGACTATATACAACCGCGTTGCATTATTGTCTGGTATAAAAGTAGCACGTGTTCAGTGTTCACCTCCGTGGTTCTCTTCACCTTTCATTCGTGCTCGCAACGACGCCTCATCTACTGTATTTTATTAAATTTATCGCCCAAAATGCCTCCCAAGAAATTTGTTGCAAAATCGACAAAACAGAAAGCACCCGAAAGTATTGGAGTAAATATGGAAGTGGCACATGTGAGCGCAGTACGAAGCGGGGGATCCTGAATCCCATCAACTAGCACAGCCAGCACGCATGAAGACGAAGTACCGCTTTGTTCACGCGCCACCAAAAAGTCAGCTGCCGATGAAATGATTGGGTATGTCCAGAAACTCTCACCCCTAAAACATAATAGGAGGAACACACTTGACTATTCAACTCTAGTACTGCAGACAGAGGGGAAAAGCGTTGAAGCCCTTCTATATTCCAAAACTAAATGCCCTCTGCTGCTCGACAGCGAACAAAGTTGTACCCCTTTAAAAGATCCAACGGTTTACCAAGACGGCTGACGGTAAAAAGGTAATCATAAACGACGCTACCAAAGTTACCCATGCCAAGCAAGGGGAATATTCCTTCCAATATCAGAAACTCTCATGCCAAATTACACCAATCGCACAAATCCTGGAGTCAGCGAACGAGTGGGATAATGTTAGTTTTCATGGAAAAGCTATTCATGTTTGGGACGTAACTGAGGTGGGAGGAAAGAAACTGAAATTGGCCAAGGCAACGTTTTCCGACGTCAGTGGATCCATCGCAGTGGATATCTGGGAGGACCATATTCCGTTGGTTAAAAGTGGGAATGTCTATTTGTTGGAAGATATGCATGTACGTATTTGGTCTGGCGTGAAAAAGGTATGTATTAACCAGAGGCAGAAGACTATTTGTAAAGCAAATATCATGCCCTGATGTAGAACTTTGGATAAAGTTCAACGAAACGTTTACAAGTAAATTTTACAACCTATGCAAACAGGGCTGGCAATATTCATCAATGCCGACAAATGGCGAGCTATCTCATATTTATCAGTTTACGGCTCTGGCGGCGATAAATGGTTGTTATGTTTGCCTAATTGCATGTGCCACCAAGCAAACGTTTTGTAAATAAATCGTCACCACATTATATAGTCTAGATCTAATACAGGTAATTGTTGTTCTTTGGTTTTGGCGTCGCTATTTATTTTGGTTATGGCGTCGCATACTCTTCTTGCCGACTTTACTTTTCGCATAATTGACTGATGGTGGTAAAACTTGACTATTTGATGTTTTCTTTGAACAGGTGTCAACAACAGTGAGCTCAGTAATTTCAGCCCTTGATAATGAAGTCCTTCAGAATATTCCAGTGAGCCAAAGTGATATCCGGCAGATAACCACAAGACAATATCAGTTCGCAAAATTGCTTATGTCCAAAAAGTGGAGTCCTCCATCGCTTGCAATAGTTGTTCGAGAAGTGTGCTGCAATCGAGTGACAGCAAATTCGTGCGTTGTGATCAGTGTGGCTCTACAATGAGAATTGCAGACTGTCGTCTTCAAGTTTGTGCCAAGGTAGTGGTAAACTCCCCTGAGGCTGAAGGTGAGAAGCTTAATCTTACAATTTTTCAAAACACTCTGGAGTCTGCTGTGAGAGGCGATGTAAATGAGTTGGGTGAGGAAAAAATTGCTGAGGCTCTTTTAGAATTCGAAGATTTAGAGATTCAGTTCAATATTAACACTTTTGTGGTCACCGAATTGTCGTTTGTCTAAAGATCTTATCTGCTGACTCGTGGATATATTCTTTCCGATTTGTGGGAAAATACTGTATGGAGCTATGAACATTGCTAGAACATAATAATATTGTTGCTTTGTTTCCGTTCGCATAGGTAATTATTTTGTTGCATTAATTTATATGACATATTCGGTATTGGTTTTTTATGGAAAGAATTTTTGTAAATTCAATTGGTTATGTGTTATATAAGTTCTTGGGTAAATTTCTAATGTAATGGACATATTTTCATCTACCAGCATTACTTTTTGTAGTAATTCTGTTTTGTTCATTGTATCGAAATTAAAAGTTTGTATTATACATATCTTCTTGTGTACTTGTTTGCCAATGTCTGATTCAATGTGTACTTGTTTTACTCTTGTGTTCTACTCATACCAAATAAATCCTTGTTGTGGTATTTCAAAGCCAAAGTTTTATTAAATATGTTGACATTAAGACTATAAATTAACTGCATGGACTGCATGGTTATGTTGGGAAAAATTAGTTTTAGGTTTGGAAACAGCATATGATATACTAGGGCATAAACAGGGTGATGAAGAGTACCTTGAAAATAAGTAATCGACCACTGCATGGCATGTCACCTGCACGTCAGCCAGTTTGCCATTAATAATTTTACCATTTATCATTGTATTGATGTAGAAAGGTAAATAATATTGAAAACAATAGACCTATTTGCCAAACACAGTAGTCTAATTGAATACATTAATATTCTCAAGTACAAGCTATAGTAATGTTCTTGTTCTTTTTATTTGCCAGTGCGATATTTGTCTTACAATTATTATCCAGTGGTAACCAGATTGAAAATATTTTGTCTATGATTTAATGCTGATATATTGTCTGTAATTATTAGTACATTTTAACCTCTCTTGGGCATGGATCATGAGGAGTAAATCCAAGGCCAAAATATTGGTTAGATCCACGGTCATTTAGTCATCCAGAATTCAGTTGATGAATTACTGATCACCAGGTAATTGTGCCATGAACAACAAATAACCATCCAGAGGGTGCAAACATTTTGGTCTTGAAACATCATGCATTGTGTGTACTTGTCAGTAACAGGTGCTTTGAAATTATGTAGCTGAGTCGGAACTCAGTTCAAAACTTTAGTAGACCCAACATTTTTAATTTTGTACTGTACAAAATAGTGTGATGGTAGATCTTGTTGGAGTTCTCTGTGTTTCCATTGTGGTAATTTGTTAAAACAACTGGCCTATTGCTGTGATTTCTAAGTATAGAAATTAAGGTACTGTACTAGGATAAATACATGAAATTTGTGTTAGGTATTAGTTACCCATTATTTACCCATACATTATTTTACTTACCTAGTAAGTGTGTGGCCATATGCATCAGATACCTCCATGATGCAAATGCAGGTTTCGTATGAGCCCTTTTTGAGGCACAAACAAATATGCACCATTAAAAAGTGCCAGTGCACAAAGTGGTCATTTCAGCTTTTGTATTTTTATTAATTAGTACAAGTGTATATTAAACTCCACTGTATATAATCATAAATTAGTTTCCATTAGACACCTTGCTAACTGCTAATTACTGACAATTTATAGAAAACTTAACAGCACCATGATGTGAATAATAAATATTTGTTACATCACTTTCAATTACTTGGATTGTTGTTCATCTGATATATGCATGATCTAAAAGGCTTCCAGAAGATAGGAAAGTTGGCTTTGTTACTATTTGAGCAGACCTGCCAACCCTAGACCCACTAAAATCTGGTGATGGTAAAAAAAATCTTTACAAAATCTGGAGATTTTGCAAAATATCTGGAGATTTTATGAATCAACTAGAGACTTCACAACAAACTCTGTTACCTTTAATTCAATTAAATAAATCTCTTAGGGCATACAGTACTCTTTTAAAAAATAGTGTGATCAGTTATGATCCTTATTATAGCGAGATGTTGCCTTTTTTGCATCATTCAAAATCTTTTCATCAGGTATCCAACGATGGCAAGGCACTTCAGATTCTGGATATGCATATTTCATTGCAAGAATGCTTGATAAAGTGCCATCAAGCTTCAATGATGACCGAGAGTCAGTTTTATTCTTCCTGACAATACTAAACAACCGTTCCTCTTCGGCATTACTATGAGGAAGGACAACAACTACTTCCGCAACACGAAAAAGATATTGAAAACGCAGAGTGTTTGTACCAGAAAGTTTTAGGTTCGCAATATGCCACCACAATATGTCTACTCTGTAATGATTAACTGGTGGAGATCCATCCTCGTCAGCCTCGCTTTCAATTACTTTTGCTTATTCCCATGCAGCTTTGCCAATGTCATTATCAGTTAGGGTTTGATAATCAGAAAATTCATCAAAGAGAGCATCTTGTGGTATGTCAATTAGAAGACTTGAAAACCTTTCCAGAAAGTATTCCACACTTTCCCATTTGCTTTCAATCCTCTTTGACACATCAATCCACCTGGCATTTGCAAGTAGCTCATTATTCAAAGGAAATTTCTGTTGTATGTACATGAGTGCATATTTAAAGTAGCAGTGAGCAGCATCAATAATGTTATTGTACATCAGTTGAGAAATGTCACCATCATTTAAAAGCTTCAATAGTTTTGTCTTGGTCAGTCCTCCCATAAAAATTTGACTCTTTGGCTTAAAGATTTCCTCATCCTCCAGGTTAATTTCAGTCACAGCTTGATCCCTTACAACAGTCGGCAGAACAATACGAGAGGCTAGTTTCTTAGCTAGGCTAAGCATAGCATCTTGTAAAATGTGAATTGTTGGCTCTTCGCGTTGTAACAATTTGTTGAAATTAGTGAAAAGCTGTATAGAAGCACTGTGAAACAAAAGAACTGGCTCCAAAATTGGGTTGGAAAATGCAGCATGAAGTCTTTGAAAGCGGGCATCAGCAAAATGTTCTGATTCAAAGTACGATTTGAGGCTTGGAAGTTTCTTCAAAACTCTATCCATACATCTTTCCAAAGATAACCAACGTACTGAAATATGCTTGAGGATTTTCTGGTATTCTTGGTCACAAAATTCAAAGTATTCGGCAAGCTTTCCTTTTCGTTTTGAACTCTTATCGAACCAATAAAATATGTCGATAAGAACATCTTCCACATTTATTCCAGCAATTTGAGAAAAAGAATCATTTGCCTGACTGGCAACTAAGTGAGCAAGGTGGCAGGGGCATCCAGCAATAAAGATATTGGGGCTCTTCTCTTTGCATCTTGAAGCAATGGAATTATGAGCACCAATCATAGCATTAGTATTATCTACGCTTAGGCTAATAGCATTGTCCCAAGGGATAGAATCAGCATTAAATTTTTCATGTATGGCATCGAATATTGAGTAAGCTTTGCCACAATCCTCTCCCGATGTTGTGCAGATATCATAAAAATGGCTAGTAACTTTTTTGGAGCGTGCAATATCAAATAATCGAATAGTGACTGGGTTCATTTTTAACAGTCCATTATCGTTGGATCCATCAGTACCCAAGCTGAAAGGATGAGATTTACAGTGTTCCACCAATGTTTCATGGCAATGTGGTCGCATAGCATAATTAAGAATAGCTGATGTTTTTGTTCGAGCGGAGGCATATTGAGAGGCAATTTTGCTATCTGGGAATATAGCTTTAAACAAGGGGCCAAGATGATCTGCAGTTGCAATGGGAAGGTTGTGTTGGACTAGAAAGTTAGTGACCATTACCTCTGCCTTTCTTGTTTTACTTTCAGTGGTCGATTCTCGTCCACATTTGACAAAACTTGTCATTGACGTTTGTTCTTTAAAGCCTTTCACGTTTTTTTTATGTATATCTCTCTCACAATGAACTCTTACGTCTCTTAAACCTTGATGGCATTGAAACCGTGAAACATTGTCTTTTTGAAAGGAACCGCACGAATAGGGTAATTCTGTGCCCAAGCAGAATTATATGAGCAAGAATATTTGGCTGATCCATCAAATTTTCGCGTCTTTACCAACGGTTCATCCTCATCTGTGCCAGATCCATCAGATATTTCATGTTCTGGTTCCCTGCAGCACGCTCGTTTGCTCGCCTGGCTCGCCATTTTGTTTTATATTGTGGATATAAAATTTGTGGCTTTGGGGATACGGGTGGATAAATGTGTCTTACCCTGAGTACCCATGGCCCTGCTCTGCAGTGGCTGACATGGGCGATAGAAAATCGTGTACTCGATCGAAAGCAGGTAAATTCAAAAAATAAGACAACTTTTAAAATAAGGCACTTTTGAAGAAAGAAATATTATTACAACTAGTAAACAAATTTTTGAAGAACCTGCAGGAAAACTCAGAAAATAACTGATAAATGAAAATCGGGTGAATGCGATCGTAAATCGGGTGATCTGGAGATTTGTTTAAAAATCGGGTGACACCCGATAAAACCGGGTGAGTTGGCAGGTCTGATTTGAGTATAATTTAATGATTCCATTGATGATCTGAGCTGTTCGTAAAAAGCCTAAGATTATTTGTAATTTGATGATCTGAATCACAAGGAAGCAACTGGGTTTCAGTTTATAGAGCAATAAGGTCACTATTGAAAATTTATTCATCATATTGAAATATGTCAATGCTATGTTTTTTTCAGTTATACACTGCAGGCTCACGTGACGTGATTAAGGGGGGTGTGATTAGGGTTAGGGTTGGGGTTAGGGATTGGGTCTAGTTCCTATTTTAATGATTATCGCTAATTTAAGAGCGTTTTACATTTAATAATATTAATAATCACTAATTCAATCAAGAGAATGGGTTGTGAATTACACAAAAATTAATTAAAAATGAAATCAGCGGGCGCATGTCCACCTTGCGGACCTATTTTTTGCATAAACCTGGACAATAACATAGATAATGAGTTGTATTGTACTTTTATCTAATCTCCAAACCATGTATATTCTAATAACTGTGCTGGGACACAGTTTAAAAAAGAATAACATGTATTACCACGGAAAAGAGTTCATGGAGAAAGCCATATAAAAGACAGCCAAATTCACATGCACTTGTGATACCCCCACTTAGCCTTCCTTATTAATTTTTTACATTTTCCTCACAGAAGGGATGTAAATCAGGAACGCCGTGAGAATTTTGTCTTTGCGAAGCAATTGATAATTTTTAAATCTGAAAGAAAATTTTGGTAAGATATGTACATCACACGACTAAAAAAATGTCCTTTTTAATGTCACAAAATATATTTAATCCAAAAAAGACCGTTAAGATGAACTATATTTTTATCTTGTTGTTGACAGTTTGCTTATGCGCTCGGAAATTTCTCGCAAAAATCTTGGAAGTGGCATTTTTTGTCCATTCTGGTATTCTATTAAACGACCTCATTAAAAGTTTGGATGCTTCACCACCCCTGCGCTTATTTAGCATCACTACGCTTGCCAAGAGCAGCCTTGCAAGTGCGTTCCAGTTCTTAGGTGTAGGGGATTCCTTGAGTTGGCTGGATGTCTCTGTAATCTCTTTGTTGACAAATTGTCTTAACATGGCCATATCCTCTGCCAAGGGAAGGACTTGTACTGAATTCATCTTGTGATCTTTTAATGTGGTGAGGGAGTGATGTGAAAACTTATATTCCTATTTTGATCTCATTAGTTTCTGGAAATCTTTTATTTCTTTTGCTATTTCTTAATTTCTTGCACAAATTGCCTGATTATGCAAAAGTGTAGCACATTTTGAAAGGGAATGCCCGAGATTGAGGGCCAATGAAGGAATGCTGATGTCTAGTTGCCCATGATCAGGATCCTTAAAGCCGGTCGTTTCCTTAACAGCTCTTATAACAACGTCGAATTTCTCAGGTCTTATGAAGTCGGACAACTAAGCCTTCTCATTCTTTTCCACAATCTTTAGGCGCTGTAAGAGACAGCCCATTTCCCTAATTTTTTGTGAAACTAACTGGCGATCTCTTTTGCCATCTTTCTCTAACAGGAACGCCCATGGCTTTGTCAATGATGGCTTTATCAATTCATCTTTCTTAACAATTTCCGCGATTCCTCCGCAGTTCATCAAGCACAAGATCTTGCTGAGAGCTGCATTATCAGTCCCAGTGATTGGAGCAATCAAAATTTTGCAGATTGCTGAACATGCTTGTATTAGCCCAATGATTCTGTGTGGCCATGATGTCTGATGTTTCCATAAATCCCACCTATGGGAAAAACCCCAAACAAAACTCGCAGGGTAAAAAGTCTCAACACAGTACTTCCCGTCTTCCCCAGGTGTTCGCACTATTATTAGCTCTCCTTCACCCATCTCCAAGGTATTCATACTGTGGTGATAATCACCCTGGAGACGAAGCTTGTCTAATGTTGTTCCTCGTTCCGATGATTTTATCTTATGTGCTAAGGCAGACATCACTTCTTCTTCCATCTTGTGTTTTGTGACAAGATGTTTTGCAATCTTGCACATAGCTGGCCGCAGTAGGTACACACATGCTTTCTATCATACACTTGGGCGTTATTTTCTGTTTTTTTTGTTACCTTTATATGTGCTGCAAATAAATTAAAAGCATATTATAATAATTACTTATAGTAAACAAACCACTTGTTCATACATTCTCTCTCCCAGATGGTTTTTTTGTAGACCAACGCTTCTAAAAAAAATTGTAGGGCAGATTAATGTGCGAATATACACCCCCCCCCCCCTCAATTATCTCGCTAGTCGCTTGGTGGTACGTATAACCTGCACTTTCTCATAGGTCGTCTTTGCGCATTCAGCTTTTCGAATTTGTCTTTTTTGGCTCGAGCAAGTGTGATGTAGTGTACATTTTTAAATTTTGAGAAAATGATTACACGAAAGCAAGTTAATACCAGAAGGTGTTATACGTATTCCATGTAAATACGGAAGTACTAGTAGCCTGGCTCGATATATAGTAAATTAAACCACATGATGCGGGTTTTTACTGGCAATTTGTCAGTAGTTTTACTGGCAGTTGATAACGACTAAAATCAGCAACAAACGTAATATCTCTAATATTCCAGCTGAAGCGCAAAACTTTTTGAAATAGAGGGGCGCCCCCTGTTGGAGAACAGGAGAGCAAAATTACTGCAAAGAAATACATGCATGAAACAGCCTTTTGTATCGTAAAAATACAACGGTTCACACTTTGAAAAAATATAGTACAGTGCTACGTTTTGTAGGCGAATTAAAACGCAATACAAAGAATAATATAAAATGAGCAATATTTCAGCTATAGACATCATACATAGTATATATAGTATATAGCAGGTATATAGTCAATAGACAATGTTGTTAAATCATTTATTGATTGTTTATAGCCTTTGTTTGTCACCATTATATTAGTTCTCATCGAAAAAATCTGTTGCTGTTAACATTGTATCGGTAACGCCAGCTGGTATTTCTGCTTCGCCTTCACTAAAATCATCACTATTTGAGTTATCTATATTTTCAGTCACACAAGGAAATTCTGCATTATAATCACTAGATGTTTCTTCAGTACCTTGCTGAATTAAATTTTCATCCCAAGCTTGATTAAGTAAAATTCCCTCTTCTTGATAAAGGGCACTATTAGTTGCTAACCAAGCTGCTGCTTGAAAAACCTTATGTGGTTAAACTATGTTTGGATTACTTAATCGAACTCTATCTGCTGGACAAACACTATGCTTATACCATAATTGATGGCAACAACTACAAATGTACAAAGGTCCCTTCAATACAGCCTTGTGGAATTTTGCAACAAGATCAGAGATCGAGTTGGATAAACAAATTTGGCATCCATTTTGCCGAGACAAAATATTGGTGTTACAGAGCTATGCTTTAATATAGAAGTCAATTCGCATTTCCTTATAAAATTATCCGAATTGCAATCCTATTCAATTTTTATAGTTTGACTCGAGTTTTTTGTTAGTCAACGTGACGCCAGTAAAGGCCAGTAAAAAATGCCACTTTGCAAACTAGATTTCTTCACCTTAACCCCACTACCATCAAGCTTTAATAACGTTACATATATACCTTCCGTTCCTTCTTTTGTTTTACCAGCCATACTTTTTAGTACAAATCTGTAAAACATACAGTAAACAAAATCGTCAATAATTTTGCCCTAATAATCACATAAATTACACTGAAAACAATATCATTGGTATTTAATATTCTTTGCTGTTCAATTATAGTATAACCTTACACTTATTTAAAAAACGTAAAATAAAATACACCTTTTTGACTTGCAGTTCGATGGATTCACACAGAAAAAGGCCGCATATTGAGCATAACCACGTTTTTGCACGCTTGTATATTCATACAGATTATAAATAGTGTCTGTTGCCATTCCGTGATTTGTCAATGTGGTCACATGTCAGCTACTTATCACTGAACTATATTATATAACCTGGGGTACTTAAAACCGCAGAATATCACAAAAAGGCAGCACGCACTTGCGATAGTAACTCATATATATATGTATGTGTATGTGTATGTGTATTTATATATATATATATTTATATATATATATTTATATATATATATATTTATATATATATATTTATTATATATATATATATATGTATATATATATATATATATATATATACACACCTGTTTGCAAAAACGTTGGCCGCAGATAGATATATAGATAGATGCCCGAAATCTAATTAGAATTGCATATGTTGTGTAATATGATTGAAATCCCATGCAAATGTATTCATATGCAATCCTAATTAGACTTCGAGTATCTATCTATCTATCTATCTATCTGCGGCCAATGTTTTTGCAAATGGGTGTATGTATATATATATATATATATATATATATATATATATATATATATATATATATATATATATATATATACATACAGGGTGTATCAAAAAAATGTCCCAAATGTAAAATTTCCGTTTTTTAGGATATTTTGCAGAATTTGGCAATTTTTTGTGTTCCTAGAGATAATTAAGACTTATCTGGTATACCTAGGCCAAGTTTGGTTTTTCAGTAACAAAATTATGTTACCGGGGGGGTGGTTATAATAATAATAATAATAATAATAATTTTAATACTTATATAGCCCTATTTACAGTGACAGATCAATAGCGCTTAACATGAACAGGTTCGTTCTATAAGCAATGTCTACAACCAGTATAAAATAGATAATTTACAAATCTGAAATAAAAATATTATATTAAAAATTGACTTCTATAAATTGACTTCTATAAATAAATTGACTTAACTCTTTGTCAGCTGATCAGATGACCTTTAAAAATGGTTGGCTCACTTTAACTTGCATTTTCTGTGCAAATACTTGGCTGATTTTAAAAAAAATTAAACCATTTAAAAGAGGACATTGTCCTCAGTAGATAGATGTTTTTTTTTAGTTCTATATGTTTCAAATTCGCTAGGATATTTCCTTTAGAATGCATGCGATTTAGCTATTATTCGATATTATACCTCAAAGCGGCCTAATCCTTAGAATATTGCCCAAAACGCAAACAAAAACTGGTTACCGTGATTTAGTTCACATTTCTAGGATCATTTTGATATATTTAGCTTCAAAATGGTGCCTTTAGAAGATTTTTGCCGATTTTTTACATAAACATTCATAATCTGCATTATGGTATGTATTATCGCATCGCTCACGGAAAGCATTTCACAATAATAAAAAGATTCACCAAAAATTTCGGGCAAAAAAAGCCGAAAAACGGACCCCTTGGTCCAATTTTACGCCAGGAATCGATTTTTGGGGTCAAAATTTGCCTAGGGGTGGGCATCACAGACTTTTGTCACATTTTTGAACCGCGTGACAACATTCCGAGCAAGCGCTAAACACGCGCTTAGCAACGCTCATCAAGGCTCATCGCTTAGCTCTTAAAATGGCTTTTTTCTCCGATTCTCTAGCACATCCTAATCTAAAAATACATCGAAGTTATAACAGAATGGATAATAGGCAAAATTGAGACAGTCTAAAGCTAACAGAAAACAAAATAAATTGACAAACATATAATTTTGAAAAGTATATGGTTGCCATGGGCATGTAATTTGAGATAACAACGCAAGCTACTATTTTGGCTTATATTACAAGTGCGGCTTAAAACTATCTGCGGATTTGAATATAGCATTTATATGATCTCTTCAAGCGCTATCGTTTGGTGGTATTCCGGTATCTTTAGCTTAAATACTTGCGGAGATATTCAATTTAAGCTAGGGTCCCTTCTATGACACCCAAACATTAGGACCTGTCCATAAAGAGTTAAATTATTAAAAATTAACTTCTATATTAAAAATTGGTTAAAAAGATAGGTCTTAAGTGATTTCTTAAACAGTTCATTTGCAGTTATTGTTCTAATATTAACTGGGAGACTATTCCATAACTGAGGTGCAGCCGCATGAAACGATCTGCCACCCAATGTCACAAGCATTTTCTCTTTCGGAGGTTGCAGCAAAATGCCGCTGTTAGATCGAAGACTATAGGAGGACTTAGACTTGACTGTAATCAAATCTTGAATGTAAGAGGGTGCTAGCCCGTGGATGGCCTTAAAAGTTAAAAGTAACACTTTAAAGTGAATTATTGCGTGGACAGGAAGCCAATGTAGTTCGCGCAGAACAGGAGTAATGTGGGAGTGCTTCCGAATATCCATGACCAGTCTGGCAGCGGCATTTTGAACGCGTTGGAGTTTGGAAATCTGCTTTTTGGGAAGACCATAAAGTAAGCTGTTGCAGTAGTCTAATTTGCTGGTAATAAATGCATGTACTAGATCAACAAGCTGTCTTTAGACAAAAACTTCTTAATACGCCTGATGTTATGAAGATGGAAAAAGCATGCTTTACATACATTTGTAACATGAGTGGACATCTTCAAATGTGAATCAAGCCAGCTTCCTAGATTCTTGACAATGGGCCTAGGATAGATTGTGGAATTGTTTAATGAGATGCTCGTAGGCTGTAATTTACTCAGTTGCTGACGAGTACCAATAATCATGAACTCAGTCTTATCGTCATTCATCAGCAGTCTATCATGGATCATCCACCGCCTAATCTTCTCTATACAATTCTCCATAGCTAACACAGCGTCTTGTTGTGATGAACCAGAATTAGGCTTAAAACTTAAATAAAGTTGTGTATCATCAGCATAGCCATGTGCGTCAGGAAGCTGGTCTTCAATCACTTTGAACAGCTTTGATGCGTATATGATAAAAAGGAGGGGGCCCAAACATGACCCCTGTGGTACACCAGAGTCTAGATCGAATTGCTTGGAGATTGATCCATCAAGAGATACTTGTTGACTCCTATTACTCAAATAAGACTTAAACCAGTCGAGGGCTTTTCCTTGGATTCCAACATCCTTATCAAGACGATCGATTAAAATGCCGTGATTAACAGTGTCAAAGGCAGCACTTAAATCAAGTGTGACCAACAAAGTAACTTCTTGCGAATTCATCTTCAATAGAATATCATTCGTAACTTTCAGGAGTGCTGTTTCGGTACTATGAAACCGTCTATAAGATGATTGTGACTGGGGGTAAACTGAGTTGGCCATCATATGTGTGTGTGTCTGGTTGAACACTGCCTTTTCTGTTAATTTTGAAACATATTGTAAATTGCTTATTGGTCTATAATTCTTGAAAAGAAGGTCAAGACCAAACTTTTTTAGTAGAGGATGAACAAGAGCGTTCTTCCAAGCATCAGGGAACATTCCCGACTCCAAAGATAGGTTAATGATTTTTGTAATAATCGGCAACAGCACATCAATACAATCAATTACTAATGGCGTAGGCATGGGATCGAGATCGCAGCTCTTTTTCGTAGAGCCTTTGACAATTTTTAAAACTTCTTCTTCCGTAAAGACAGTAAAATTATGTAAATGAGTAGTTGTTCCGGAAGGAATATCAATAGAGTCTGCCGGTAAACTGTGTGCACTAATATCGAGCTTTGTGTGTATATCGTGGATTTTTGAGACAAAATAACTTCCCATTTGATCTGCAAATTTCCGTTTGTCGATAAATTGAGGGAAAACTGATTTCTTGTCACTTTGATTAAGTAATTTATCTACAGCAGTGAACAGATTCTTTTGGTTCGTATTATTCTCCTCAATGAAATTCTTTTCTTTTCTCACGTCTTGCTACCTTAATTTCCTTATTAAACCATGGAACTAATGGTCTTGATTTTATGCTTTTCGTACATATTGGTGCATGTCGATCTAAAGCCTGAGATAAAGTTTTGTTGTAACATTCTACCAGTTGATTGAGCGTATCAGGGGTATTCATGCAAAGCTGAGAAGACATCAATTCATCTTGCAACTTTTTCTTATCAATTGACTTGATTTTTCTATATGTCACTTTTCTCGTCATAGGTGGTGGTTTTCCCAGCATGATGTCACATAAGACTGTCATGTGATCTGAGAATAAATAATCGATTAAGGGACTGGTTAGAACCAAGGAGTCGGAGCAACGGGTAATTATCAGATCGAGAATGTTACCAGAGATGTGCGTAGGTTTATCGACATGTTGGTCAAGACCCATTGATGACAAGAGGTCTAAAAATTGAGTGGCATATGGATCATTTGGGATGTTGACGTGCATGTTGAAATCACCAACAATTAGCAGGGGTTCGGGGGACATGATTACTGATTCTAGATATGTGGAGAATTCCTCAAGGAATACATTTGCACAGACAGGATGAACAGTGGAGTAAGGAGTGTGATAGACAATAATTATCCTCAATTTTGTCGAACAATACTGTAGTGTCCATTCAGAGAACTCAAACGATTTATGTTCACCGCTATCGACTCTTTTTGCCTCAATATTCTCCCTAAATAGCAATGCAATTCCGCCGCCAATTCGTCCAACACGCGGATTGTCAAGCAGTTTATATCCAGGCGGAGTAATTTCCGCTCTATATGCCATATCGTCTTCGGTAAGCCAGGTTTCGGTGATGGCAAAAATATCCGCGCCAGTTGAAGGAGCATAACAAACAAAATCAGCAGATTTATTTTTTATAGATCTTGCATTGAGATAGCAAAGTCGTAAATGCTTTCCGGTGTTATGAAATGACTGCTCCGTGAGTGGGATCTGAACAAGATTAGATGTTACAGGTCTTGTGCGACGAAGTTTCAAATAATCAAGACGATTGGAGATACTACAGGAAACTACAGGAATCTTGAACTGGTTCGATAGTGTATTATTAGCAGAGGACATGCAAATTTCCTTGCTGTATGAGGTACCCATGCATGACGATGGCGGCTTTTGGCCATGGGTTTCCAAATTCTTTGTTTTATTTCGGTCAATATTAGGTCCTGGATTAGGTGAAATATCCACACAGATAGTTAAATCAATTATAAAAGTTCTTACTGGAAGGACAAGAGTAGTTGATCCATGTTTTGTAGTCTTGTTAACCACATAGCGAATGTTGAACGTCGATTGAAGACTCCTTCGCCGTATGTTCAATTGACAACTTAGTACACAAAAATGCCGATATTTTCTTAGCAGCAGGCCATCCTCGAGCAATCCAACAGAATCATCAAAGCTATTGATCTTATACTTGTAATTAGTAGGTGTAGAGAAAGCAATTTGATCAAATACGTGAATTATAGTTAAAATAATACAGAGCCAAACATTGAAACTGGCGGCCATAATGCCTGTTGTCCTTTCCACTGATATTCAGAGGGCTTGCGCGCAAAAATGTGAAGCTGAAATTGAGATATTATTTAGCTGTCTAAAAGTAGGAAAGCTTTTTAATAAACTGTCAAAGTTTCAGGAAAAATAATGCAAACTGGGAGCAACGTGCGACCCCTAAAAGTGACAAATATTTAATTGCGCGCAGTGGATTAAATGCATGGTTGATTTTAGCGTGACCAATCTCATGCAAGGCTGTGCAAATGAATAAATTAAAGCGAGAAACTGAACAAGAAGACGAAGCGATTTAGTAACAAGATTTTTATTCTTGATGTTAATCCTCAACATTTCTACCATTTCTTTCTAAGCAAACTGCGGCTCGTCTGAGCACGGTAACCACTGAACGGCAAACCACATTTGTCTGTCCTGCCTCAAATTATCCATTTCGTTCTAAATTCTTTCTTGCAAATCGCCTACGCTACCACCGGCAAATCTAGGCAAATGGACAGACAAATGGTTCGCTGTTCAGTGTTTAGTATGCTCAGACAACCTGCAGTTTGCTTAGAATGAAATGGTGGACATGCTGAGGATTAACATCACGAATGAATCGCTTTGTTTTTGTGTTCAGTTTCTCGCTTTAATTTATTCATTTGCTCACCTTGTATGAGATCGGTCACGCTAAAATCAACGATGCATTTAATCAACTGCGCGCAATGAAATATTTGTCACCTTTAGGGGTCGTGCGTTGCTCCCAGTATGCATTATTTTTTCTGAAACTTTGGCAGTTCATTAAAAAGCTTTCCTACTTTTAGACAGCTAAATAATATCTCAATTTCAGTTTCACATTTTCGCGCGCAAGCCCTCTCAATATCAGTGGAAAGGAGCCCCCCCCCCCCCGTTGAAAAACCAAACTTGGCGTAGGTATACCACATAAGTCTTAACTATCTCTAGGAACACAAAAATTTGCCAAATTCTGCAAAATATCCTGAAAAACGGAATTTTTACATTTGGGACATTTTTTTTATACACCCTGTATATATATATATATATATATATATTTATATATTTATATATATATATATATATATATATATATATATATATTTATATATTTATATATATATATATATATATATTTATTATAGGTTGTGTAAAATGTTGAAAAACTGAATCCCAAAATTATTTATTTAAAAGATTCATCAAGCTCTTCAGATATTGAGTGGTCATTTGTTGAGTGGAGCTGACACAAAAGGCCAACATGTAAGCATAGAAATGGACACAATCACAATGTTTTCTTACAGTCATTGCATGTATATTTGGGTAAATATATGTTACCTGCATGCGTAGGTTTATGGACTTAAGTGATATATATATACGTTATATATATATAAATATATATATATATATTTATATGAAATATGTATTTAGAATCATATATGAGTAGAGTGCTCGATATACCAAAGTATAGAGCTAGTATAAAGATAAAATAAAATAAACTTGGTTTACTTCATAAGATTTTATTCACTACAAACTTGTTTCGTATGACAAGCAACGCTTGCCACACTCATCAGGTGAATTTAAATGTCGCGCTATGTTGTTGCCAAGGTTATATATACTATATACATGTTTGACGTAATATATATATACTTTTATATATATATACGTTATATATATATATATACGTTATATATATATATATACGTTATATAATTGTGTTCTCATTGAGTGGTCTAAGCGTGAGGCCATATTATTTCATTCTCTTCACTGGAATAGACGTCATCCACGTTTAATGTTTTTTTCTAAATAGGAAACATTAAGGATAATTTTTACAATATGTCTGAGGTGCTATAGTATTATTTGCTATTTTCACTTAAGTCCTTAAACCTACGCATGCAGGTAACATATATTTACCCAAATATACATGCAATGACTGTAAGAAAACATTGTGATTGTGTGCATTTCTATGCTTACATGTTGGCCTTTTGTGTCAGCTCCACTCAACAAATGACCACTCAATATCTGAAGAGCTTGATGAATCTTTTAAATAAATAATTTTGGGATTCAGTTTTTCAACATTTTACACAACCAATAATAAACATTTCTACTCCTTCAGAGACCGTTTTGAAAGGTTAAACTTAAAAAATGTTCAAGTCGCTTTTTGCAATACACTGTTTAAGAATATTTATCACCGTATGTATTGTCGTCAGAAGATAAATTGTATCCCTGGAGCTCTTGCCATTTTGCTGAACAAAAATAAAACATTATAGCCCCCTTTTTTAAACTTTAAAGTTTCAAATTTTAATGTTGTACTGCAAGTTGTTGTTTTTTTAACATTATTTTGTCAAATATCTTCAAGAGCTTAATCTTATTGAAGAATGTAAGCATGGTACATTTTCAGGGAAAGGTGTGAACGTTTCAGGCTTGGTTTTACCAATGAAAATGGATGTGATCATTCTGTTGGATTTAAAACTGTAACTATACAGTTAATACGTTTTCATATAGAACGTTAATGCCTGTGTTTGCATGCATATCAGTCATGCATATTATCTACTCCTCCGAGCAAAAGAGACTCCTGTGGCTAGAATCGGTCAGCAATCAATTGAGGAGACAAAATTAGGTAACTGATAACACACATGGCTTGCTCGTTTTACTAGCACCTTATATTTTTACAAAACTCATAAAATTTCCTAGTTTGTAACAGTCTGTAATCTGTAGGGAGTTTGATCTAGGCAAGATGCCTAGATTACATAATTATATCTTACAGTTAAAGTTAATACTAACTAATTCAAAGTAAAATTTAATGATTTTTGTTACTCAGTTAAAAAAATATTTAATAAAATACCATCTGCACTTGTTGTACTAGTATCTCTCCTGCCTATTTCTAACATTTCCGCTTTGTTCCAAGCCACGCTCAGCTATCACTTTAAGATAGACAATTAGGTTTTACAGTGATTATTTAATATGTTTTGATGTTAAATTTAAATGTGTTTTGATAGGTTTATCTGTAAGGGGGTTTTATGGTGAATGCATGACGCTGCAAGTGAAATTAACCTAGGCAATTTCATGGCAAGATGGTTAAATAATCTCAGCACATTAATTTGCATAAAAATGGTTATCCCTGCATGAAACTTTTAGTGTCCATTATCTCAAGATAAATTTTTTAAACAAATTTATAGAATATTTGAAAATGGAAACATCTATAAGTTTTACATTTTACATGCATCTTTTTTACAGAGGTTTGAAAGGTCTTTAAATACTATACCAAAAACAAATGCCTTGTTATGGAAGCAGATATGTAACATTGTAAGCCTGGCGCTGAAATAGGTATGTAACCATTTAAAAATTCCCTACCAATCGTAGTATCTCTCTTCTATGGGGGGTGATTTCCGCCAAAATTCGATGTTTCATTATGTTATTGCTAAATGAGTTTTGTTGCCGTATGTGCTGTTCTGTTATTCTGTTTTGCGTTTAGTTGTATTTCATTATGCTATTTTGCATTCTATTATGCCATCGTTCACTTCATTATGCCGTTTTGCGTTTCATTTCGCTGTTGCGTATTTCGTTGTGTCGGTTCGTATTTTGCTTGATTATATTTCATTATGCCTACGTCATAGCCTGCATGACGCTCAGTAACACTATTTTGACATCGGGTATTTCACCCGAAAATAATCTCGTAGTGGAAGCATCCTATTTCCCGCGCTAAAATTGTAAATCCAGTCATGGCGGGTAGAGAAGAAGGTAATATAAGTCGAGCTATGGTTTTGCTTCGGGAAGCTGCTGCGGTACTCTCCAATAATTCGTCTGACAGCCAGGGAAATAGTACGGTTGTAAATACTATTAATACAAGCTTTCGGAGCATTCGGTTGTTTAAAACCATTCGATAAATACGCCTCCAGCAACATCGCCCACGCCTGTGGCTACCGGTGTCAATACTTCAGGGGCTGCACCAAGCACAGCCGGAGCACTTCTTAATTTACGCCGGCTTTTTTCCCCTTATGGTGGTTCTGTATCGCGTGGTATAGCTCACCAACCACCTGCTAAGAAAGTCTGCAAAAGGAAAGAAAGTAGAGTGAAGAGCAAGGCCAAAGAAACATGGACCCACGAAATGTTGTGTCTCGCAGATACGGACGAGGGAGCAACACCAGCACGTGACCGGAAGACGACACTTCAACTAGCTGGTCTTGGTAGAAAAAAAATAAAATTCGACGCAAATTCTAGCGCTGTTGAATTTAAAAAGCAATTAGAAGAGGTCTTCCCGAAACTAGTAAACGGAGGGGGGTTTGAACTTTTAAGACGCGCTTCAACTGGAAATGGATTAGCTTTAATTCGACAACCAGCAAGTGGCTATACAGTTAAATATTTGCGAGACATGTGTGGTATAGGGCAAGCCATATTATACGTACGACCGATGCAGATGAACCTGGATGTGTCTTCTGAAGAATCAGACACATCAGAACTTCATTCAGAGGTAACAAATTTGACTTCTTCGGCCATTCGAAAAACCTTTGGTATCCATGGTACAGGATGTAAATTTTATTGCAACATGCAATCAGCTTATCAAACATTCCTTCCTGGCCCAGTCTTGACTTATTTCCATATCATAACAGTAGAAATACTGTTATACTATTAATTGATTACAACTTGGGCTCAAGTGTTGAATGTATTGCTTTCAGGCAGTTGAAGATGCCCCAAAGGTTCAATGTATACACTGTGAGTTAGAAATTCCAGCGTCATTGGTAAGAAGCCATAAAGCAGAGTGTACTATGTAAGTGTATGATTGACATCTTTTTTTGTTCCACATGTACGCCATGTGCATATATGAACACCTACACATACTCTGTACATTATGCTCTATAAAATGGTAAGTGTAATCTCAACACTGGTCAGGTGATAATCAATATCCATCTTATGAGTACAGGAGCAAATAAGGTTGAGTTAACTAAGAGAAAACACTTTGTTAATTGCTAATTTTTATGAAGTATATATTGATTCATTGAAATATTTTTAGGATGCCATCAACTTCAGGTGGGGTGAGTAGCAGTGGCACTAGTTTAAATGAAGTAAGTATGTACTATCAAAGACACCAAAGTTTTGGACATGTTTATTCTGGCCAGTTTTGTCCCCATTGGATATCATATTAATATGCATGTGCATTGATTGATGTCTTCATGTACTATGATACAACATGTTGTATAATTATATATATATGTATACATATATGCAAACAAACAATAAATTTTAATTTTTTAGACGGCAGACATTAGAATGGCTATGTATTTGCCACAGTTAAAGCAAATATTTCCAAACCAAGAAAATTCACTGTTACAATCAGCATTGCAGGATGCTGATTTCAACTTACAAAGTGCAACTGAAGCACTGTTAGGAGCAGGTCAGTGGTTTTTTCCATGGCATGTTAAAATTGTACTGTACTTGTTCTTTCCTCTTTCACAGGTAATCATTTGTCTTTTTTTCCAAACTCTGAAATTTTTAATTTTAAATGACTTTCTATGAGTACTTGTTTAACAGGTAAAAATAGGTGTATAAAAAAATTACAAGGGTAAAGTTGTTTGACTAGTATTGAGTAGTGTTTGAGGAATGGAACAAGTTTACAAGTGTGAATTTTTGTTTGTTACCTTTGTGCATGAAATGAGTGCAGTTACATACTGATTCAGAATTTTTGTAATATACATAAATAGATACAAGTGAACCAAGTTCACCAGTCTCAAGTGACACAGAAAGGCAACTAGATCGACCTTTGGGTATTACAACTACAGTTATCACTTCTGAAGAAGATGCACCTAGAGACACTCTAGCTGAGTCTTTGGAGGAAGATGCTGATGATCTGGACAAATATGACATCACACCTCATCAAGCTGTGATAATGTTTAGAAGAGCCACATTAGATACTGATGTTCCTCGTCAACTCTTCGCTGTATGCAGGAGTGATGGAATTGAACAGCTCAAGCTGGATATTTTAAGTGCATACAAAAACCCCCAAACAAACTTGAGAGCTACACCAAAAGTGCGATTCGAAGGCGAAGAGGGAGTAGGGGCAGGCCCTATAAGAGAGTTCTTGTTCCTAGCAGTGAAGTTGGTTGAAGAAGGCATCCATTCACCTTCCAAACCCATAATATATTTTGAAGGAGAGATTGGCCATAAAGTTCCTATCCATAGTCAAGCATTAAGACAAACAGGGTGCTTTAAGGCTCTTGGAAGAATTCTAGGGCATTCGTTTTTACACAGTGGACCTAGCTTTTGTGGGCTTTCTCCAGCAGTGAAACATTATTTCTTATGGAAAACATGTACTATAGAACCCCCACCTATAACGATGGAAGATCTGCCAGATGTCGAGCTCCGCGCACTTATTGAAGCAGTAAGTGTTGCAGTATTTCAGACCTTCCTAAAACTTGCCAAAGAATGACAAAACTGTGTTGACAAAGGCAATAATTTACACAGTTTTGAAATTATAAATATCATCCTAATTCCATATAATTATATTATAACAATCAAAAGAAAATTTCAGTCTGTTGTCTAGCACATATGCACAATATATTATTGCTAGTGCTACTAAATGCTTCAGCCTTATTTAAAACCAAAAATCAGAGTAGGCATACATGTAGCTTTTTTTTTCATTCCTACTGTAGCTGATCAATCTACCTACTGATGAACATGTACCAAGTGATTTTCATGAAGATCTTTCCCCATATCTGGTTGAGGCAGGAATTGACTTGGAAATGATGCACTCATGTAGACACATTGTAGTGCAAAACCTGCTTATGTATTTTGTCATTGAGAAAAGAAAGTTAGAGCTAGATGACATTGCAACTGGTAAGTTTTGTTGCGTCTGAAAATAAACGGCAAACGTTTTTCATTGTTAGCTTGCCAAACTGAACAAAAACCAGGCAAACCAATCATCGAAGTAAGCAAATACACACAATATATAACTGCATTGCATCTTGCAGGTTTGGAAGCTGTTGGTTTGAAATCGTTTTTAAAACTTTACCCACAAATTATCTGTCAACTTTTTCCAACTGAAACCGCTTTGAAGATTACTGGGGAGGAAGTGAAAAGAAAAATACTATTTAATGAAGAAGAAGCTAATGAGACAACGAAAAACTTTTTCTTGGAATACATAGACTTAATTGAAAACAGGAATGAAGGTGAATACTGTACATGTACTTGTAGAGGACTAAAAAAACAAATCTCATCTTTTATTATAAGTAAACACACGCATTAAGGGATATTAGTTATTAATTGTCGCGAAAGCTGAGGTTACTAAACCTTATGAACAGCTTAAGGGAACACTTAATCACTAATATCTTTCAAAGCGTGCGTTTAGTTTGTAATTAATAACATGATCGCCGAGGTTAACCCCGGCAAACATTGGAAACATCATCAGCTTTTATTGACAACGTATTACCACCAGTGAAGCGGACGCAAATTTTCAGAAACTAGCTATGCATAGTCTGAGCTTCCTTTACTGAGAATGTGCGGTAAAATCAGTATTCTCCCCACATCTATAAGGTCAAGATCTTTGAAATATAATGCAGCATATTGTTATTATTGCACGCTCAAAATGACTGAGCACAGTGGCAGCTCTGTTGTTGGTTGAACAGGACAAAAACACAATCATGCGTGAATACCCATCAATCCCACCATGAATCACAAACCTCCATCTGTAGTAAAGAAGTGACAATATTAAAAATTTGGTCTTTGCCTATTCTTAAATATAAGCCCTTAATACGAACGCTGATCTCTACCAGCAAAGTACTTTGCTTTCTTATATTATTACATGTATCATATTGGCAAAATATTGGTAAAGAATGATGGATATACATTCCTTACTGTCCAGGATATTTTCAAAGCAATATACCTGATCAATTTATAATTGCCATCAATGTGCCAAAGCGCCAAAGGAGAAGAAACAGAGTAACTTCTACGATTCACAACATTTAACTCCAGTGCGCGTATAAGAGTCCCCTCTGGATCCACGCGACGCATTGAATCCCGCACTTTTCTTTGCTGAACTCTCAGACCACGGGCAAAAAGGTAACCTGTCATTCTTTTGTAGCCAGTGTAAGGATGGGTACTTAATATTTCTCTAACGGCAGAGTCCAGCTCATTCAAAGTTAGTCTCGTATATGTACCCCTTATTGATATGCCAAAGTACTGTAATCGTCGCTCGATCGTACGCTCGCTTGTACCTAGTGTGGCAGCAATTTGTTTAACAGTAAATCTCCTTTCTACAAGAAAGCTTAACTGTTCGAAGGGAATATTAAGTGTTGGCCTTCCCCGATTTCCTGTGAAAATAACTTCTGGCTCAATTTCATCATTTGCAGGGTTGCATATTGACATTAAATTAATCAACGCTTCGGACAAGAGATCGATTACACGACGTTCAATAATCCCGCTTTGAAAGTATCTCCCTACCACACCAAACAGCCATTCTAGTCTGAAAATCATATGTATGCATAAAAATGCTTATGGCAACCCAATTTATACACTTGTGGGCCCAACAGAGTGCTTAGGCATTCAAACTCTAACAATGGCATTGTTATGGGTGATTTCAATAGTTTTCGTTTTTTTTGGGACACCCTGTAGAAGTCGTCTTTGTTTGTAAAAATTTTTCACCAGCACAACACTTTTTGTATTGTGCCCCAACAACACACAGGTTTGCCCACTTTTTGATAACAAGCACAATGGCTTTGTTTGTTCCTATTAACAAACACAATGGCTTCGTTTGAGTGCTGTTTGATTATAGTTTGAGTTTAGTTTGAATATAGTTTGAATATAGTTCCAATACAGTTTGGAATGTGTCAACGCACGATTTGAGGTCTGATCAAAGCAATCAGCGCAAATGTTTCTGTACAGTATATGCACTTGTGAAGAAACTCTCATGAAACTCTCTAGCTCGAATAAAATATTTCTAATGTGTAAGAAACACATTGTTTTGCTTGTAATTATTTAAATTCAAGTTTGCAATTCATCTTACCTGATGTAAAAAAATCATAATATCTGTCTTATGTATTTGACAAAACTCCTTGTGGTTGAAAAATCTCTCGAGCGCACTCAAGTTGTTGAAAGAGAGCTCCTCGAATTTCTCACAGACATGTGGTATGGTCTTGATGTAGTCTAGCAATGGAGTTAGCTTTTCCGCATCAAGAAAATGATCACTGCAGGGCTTCAAAATTTAAAACGACTTCCAAAAGTGGAATTGAAGTTGTTGAAGATGAAGTTGTTGATCAAATTCGACATTTAGCCTATTTATTACTTCCACTGCTAAAGCACGTAACTGTTGAACATAATCTTTATCATGTCGATGACACGGAAGCCTTTCGGTCACAACATACTCTTGCAATAACGTAGCAGGGATTGTTCTCTTTCTTTTAGCAGGTAGGTCGAATTCGTTATCTGAAGCAGGTGTTTCTTGTGGAAAAACGAAATTTGAAATATACTCTACCGAAAATGTTTTCTTCAGCTGGTCTAACTCTCTTCTTACAGACTGAAGTGTACTAAGGGCTGTAATCTCAGTTATTCTCATGCTTTTGAAACATTTGATTGAGCAGATTAAGTGGCTTCATCACATCCATCATGAAAATGATTAGAGACATTGTTACTGGCTCTTTAAGGGATACTAAGTAACCTTTTGCTTTACTACGATATTCAGGATCGACCAATCTTGAAGTTTTACATTTTTCCAATGTCAAATGTATATCTTCAAGGGATTTTGAAAGAACTTTAAGGCTAGAGAAATGTCCATCCCAACGCGTAGTAATCAGCTTCTTTAAATGAAGACCCATATGCAACTTATCAATTTGGGGAATCTTGAAAAAAATATACAAATCCTGTACTAACTGGAAGAAGTCATCCAGCTCTAAAACAGTTGACAATGTATCTTTCATAACCACTCCTGTCCTCTATCATTTTGAAGTTTATTATGTGCTCTACAATTCCTCCACAGGTCTCATTCCAGTACCTAAGTGCAATACTCTCCATTTATCTAAATTCATACACAAAAAAATGTTCAAAGTGACTATACAGGGTGTATAAAAAAAATGTCGGATGTCAGATGTAAAATTTCCGTTTTTCAGGATATTTTGCAGAATTTGGCAAATTTTTGTGTTCCTAGAGATAGTTAAGACTTATCTGGTATACCTGACACCGCAGAAATTGGTGTTTAAGACGTTTCAACCCGAAAATCTAATCGCTGGTTCACAATTGTGCATTTCTGTATCGCCCTATCAAAGAGAAACCTTTTGAATATCTTAAAAAAGTTCAATTTTTCTTCTTAATACGCATTCTGCAATCTTTTGACAGCTCATCATACACATCTGACCGCTGTGAAATGGCCATTTTGAGGCTTAAAGTATACACAAGGTTATTAATTCAGACGATTCGTTTTTACCGTGAGCAAGCTTCAAATCTTTTGTGCAAGACATATTTTCTTGAATATTTATAAATCTTTTTCCTCACCAAGTTTGAAGTCTAAGTATCGAGAATTGCGGCTAAGCCTATACCAATTTCCGCGGTGTCAGTATACCTAGGCCAAGTTTGGTTTTTCATTAACAAAATTATGTTACGGGGGGGGGGTGGTGGTTCCTTTCCACTGATATTGAGAGGGCTTGTGCACGAAAATGTGAAGCTGAAATTGAGATATTATTTAGCTGTCTAAAAGTAGGAAAGCTTTTTTAAGAACTGTCAAAGTTTCAGGAAAAATAATGCATAAAGGTAAATAAATCCCTAAAGGTGACAAATATTTCATTGCGCGCAGTGGATTCAGCATGACATCGGTCACGCTAAAATCAACCATGCATTTAATCCACCGCGCACAATGAAATATTTGTCACTTTTAGGGGTCGCACTTGCTCCCAGTTTACATTATTTTTCCTGAAACTTTGACAGTTTATTAAAAAGCTTTCCTACTTTTAGACAGCTAAATAATATCTAAATTTCAGCTTCACATTTTCGCGCGCAAGCCCTCTCAATATCAGTGGAAAGGAACCACCACCCCCCCCCCGTAACATAATTTTGTTAATGAAAAACCAAACTTGGCCTAGGTATACCAGATAAGTCTTAACTATCTCTAGGAACTCAAAAATTCGCCAAATTCTGCAAAATATCCTGAAAAACGGAAATTTTACATTTGGGACATTTTTTTTAATACACCCTGGTAGCCAGACACTCACAAGATTGACAAGAAAGCATTGCAAACCCATCTCTAAAAAAACCATGCACTATCCTATGCAAACCCATCTCTAAAAAAAACCATGCACTATCCTATAAATGTAACAAGACAATATGAGAGTAAAGAAGGTTGAGAAAATTTACAATCTAAGGAAGTATTACCTTTTACTGTGGTTAGTGGTTCCATCCATCATCATAGTGAATAGTCCAGCTTTCTTACACTCACTAGTTACCGTCTTGCTCACAATCTCTGACAGGGTCTCTATAACTTCATTCTGCAGCTGGGAAGAAGTGTTCTTTGAGTTTCGGCAATCACTTTGCTATATCTTTCAAATTGAAATCTTGGGAGAAGAGAAGGTCTTGAATGGTATTTAAATATAGCTCACCAGTAATTTCCTCATTTAAATTTGTCTTCTCTTCATTTCTGCATACTTTGTTGTGTTAAAAACAGTTTTCAACCATATTTTATGCTCGGGGTTTAGCTGAATAAGATTTTGCATTGTTTGACCACGACTTTCTCGGTATTCTCTGTCTTTCCAACTAGCCAACGCCCGAATATGAACTTCCATCTTCTGGTGTTTATTGAAACCTCTATCAGTTTCTAACACTGTCTTCCAATTGGAGAATCCAGTTTTAATAAAAGTTTTCTCTTTAACCAAGTCCTTGGCAAAAATTCTGCATGGATAGCAAAAACAAGCGTCAACATTCTCAAATATTCCAGCCAAGAAAACCAGTCATACCAAGACGATCGAAAACATCTTTCATGTTTTCCTTGCCTTTTTTGGGGGTAACTGTTAAGCAAAGGTCTCGATAATGCTTGAAGCTGAGACGTTCTAGATACTGCTGATGATCCACTAGCCTGGGATAAGTTGAACATACGAAAGAATTGATTAAAATGCAAAAGCGTTGAAAATTTACAATTCGTCTGCCATATTTACACAATAATTTACATTTTACATGTGTTCCCGTTCAGTCCCTCTTCGGAAATCAACAGAGGAATTTGTAATTGATAACACTGATCTAAAATAATCACTGAATTATTATGCACCCTTTGTCCTTTGAACAAAAATTAATGTGATTAGGATGGCAGGAAAATGCTGAAAATCTGAAATACACTTGCATTCAAACTTCAAAGAGTAATAATAAATAAATAAAAAATAAATAAATAAAAAAAAGATTTTAGCATAATATTTACATACATTGTTAAATTTCAGAAGGAGGCCAGAAATTCTGCCAGGGGAGGCCTGGCCCTCGCCCCCCCCCCCCTCTAGCTACATATCACTGATTTCAGAGTCCATCTTTTTAGATCTATGAGGTACTCGAAAAAATGCATCTGTTGCCAGGCGTTTAACCAAAACACTGCATTCCCCAGAAGCGCCAAGGCATCTTCAATCATGACTTTTATGTCCTTCTGGTCAGGACCAGCATTGTCTTCCTCATCATTCGAATTAATTGCCAGGCCATCGTTGAAGGAAAAGGCTTCTTTCATTTTTAAGAAACAGTGTTTCTTTTTTGTCTTCTTTTATGCTGGTTTCCATCGTTGGAGCAACCAACACATTTCCTGCTCCTTTTATTTAAGGATATTTATTAAAAAGATCTGTCCACACATCTTTGGACAAAAGTTTTGTGAATGTGGAGGTGAGAAACGCCAACAAATCACCTGATAAGGTCATTTAATCAGGCTCAGCATAGAACCGATTTGATCGACCTCTGGTAGATTCACTAAAGCCCTCAAGGACCTTTGTTTTCTTTGCTGTGGTCTCCTCTACCCCTTGTACCGTCACTTCATGATCAGGGGCATGTTTATTTAACCCAAATGTTTGCAAACTATCCGTAAACAATTGAGGCAAAAGTCGTTGAATCGACTTGGTCACTTGACGGTTCACTAGCAAGCGAATATCTCTGTTATTTTCGAGGGCATTGTCACGGCAGGCACCCTCAACAACAGTACTATCCAACTGCGAGGCGGACACCTGCAGAAAGATTGGATAAAGCCCAGATGTAAGGCTGTCTACACATGCTTTGATGTGGTTTTAACGTCCCTGTGTGTTGGAATTCCCACTTATATAATTGCCACTTATATAAATATAAAATTTTGCCACAGACCTGAAGAGAAAAGTAGTACTTACCTGTTTCCTTGCCATTTCTAACTTTTTTTGCAAGGATGTAATAGTAAAATCAAGATATTTTCTGTATTTATTTGTGAGACCAGAACAAAGCTTGCCCACGAAAGAAAGAGGCTTTGCACATGTGCAAAATATAAATGAGTGTGGGTACCAGACTGCTGCTTGCCGCGGATCTGCACCAGTATTGTGAGTATCAGTTGGAGAAGGTACGAAGGAGAATCCACTAAGTGTCATACAGTAGCACACATATACGTTTTATTGAGGGTACAGGTGGCAATTTACTGAGTGCAAAAAAAGCACAAGATCTGGCATTAGTACAATTAATCAACACAATCTCAGGTTTACCGGACACACAGGAAGAAAAACAACCCGCTAAGGAACAGAACAATGGAAAATGGGAACTACCACACAAAAAGAACAATCATCAGTGGTACCTCAAACCAAGGACAAGAAAATTAAAAAAATTCTGAATAAACATAGTATGGTTTTTAGTTGCCGAGCAAAATTAAACAACCAACAAATAAAGTTACATATTTGGGACGACGTAAAACCACTGATGCAACCTCAATGAAGAATACCATACCATGAGAAAAGATGTATCAAAGGAATTAGAAAAATTGCAAGAACAAGATATTATTGAGAGAGTCATTGATTAACCAACGCTGTGGATTTCACAAAAAGTGGTTACACCAAAAAAGGATGGAGGCATATGAATTTGTGTAGGTATGCGAAAAGCAAATCAAGCGATTGAAAGAGAAAGATACATCATGCCAACGTTGAACAACTTCAAAGCCAAAGTAAACAGAGCAAAGTACTTCTCAAAGCATATATCTAAGGAAAACTCGCAAATCGTATTATAAATTATATTAAACAAGTCGATCTAGAATTAGAACAAATTTACCAACCCTTAAAAACGAATTAAATTCTTATTGGGATAAATGACAGTGGTGTGATTGTAATAAAGATTTTAAAATGAGTAAGACTTTCTACTCCCATTTGCAAGTGTGCCCTAGACCCCAATTACGATAAAATTTACCAGTTTCAGTGAAACAAGGCTAGGTTAGAGTTCAGAACTCCAGTTATCAGGGTGGAATATGGATCTGACCATGGTACTAATTGGTCCCAGAAAATGTTTTCAGTTAGCATAAAATATCCCCCCCCCCCCCCAAGAAAGAACAAAGATTATTGTTACATGGCAACCTGTGAACTGATTTTAAAAATTTTCTGGGGAGAATGCTCTCTGTGCCCATATGCCCCCAAATTTATCATATGATAAGCTGCCTGACTAAATTGATTGCATCACAACTCATTAATAATTGAATAATAATGTTTAAATATTTGGGCAAAAATTCTAAATATCATCATAATTGGGATATTGGCGTTTTGGCCAGTTACAAACATGTACGGAGTGACAGTTTTGTGACGTTTGAAATTGCTGGACTAGCACAGGACGCTTCATTGGAATAGATGAAAATCAATATTCTACTGGGAAAGCTGTTCATATGTTAATGGTAGGTTTTATGGTAGGTTTTGTTTTATAAAAAGATTATGGTTGACCATTTTGTGCAAACCTCATATTTACTGCTTTAGGCACATTTTAGATACTGTATGTATTTTAAACACGAATCAAGTTGCATGCTGAATATTATCAAATAAACTTTTTTTGTGGTTTTATCGATAAGCAAAACTTTATTGATAAATGCTAAAACAATTAGTTACTTCAGGCTGAAGTGAATATAGGCTTGTAATCACCTCGCCTTTAGCAACTAATTGTTAAATACGTATTATAATTTTATAGTTTTCTCCTAATTGTTTTTTTTTAATATTTATGTTTTCGTTTACGTTAACTTTTTTTTTGATATAGAAGAAAACATTTAAGTCAGAGCCATCAACTGTCCCTCCTTCAGAATCGACCGTCCCTCTTCCAATAGCTACTTTGTCTCCTCCAATAACCTCACCACCTCCAATATCTACCGTTCCACCTCCAGTGTCAACCGTTCCTCCTGCAATACCCACTGTTCCTTCTTCAACAACCCCATTTCTTCTCGAACATTCACTGTTGCTCCTCCAACATCCACAATTGCCCCTCCAACATCCACCGTTCATCCTCCAACATCAGTCATTCGTTCCTCATCCAACATTCACTGTACATCCTCCAACATTAGTCGTTCCTGCAATATCCCCCATTACTCCTCCAACATCAACCATTCTTCCAATATTGAACTTCTCTACCCACAATCATGGACAAAACCTGATGATAATACTGTTGGTAAAGTACAATTTCATTTCATTCCGATTAATTTACTTGTGTCATGCAATATTTTTCTCCCATCCCCTTGGCAAGATATCCAACATTGATTGTGGGGGAAGGGACACTTGCTTCAAGTTGCCACAAAACAATTTTTGAGATTTTGAATACTTTTACTAACCATTTTGTCCAGGATTGGAGATACTCATCCTCCTTCTCAAACAACTACTATTACCCCTCCTCCAGTAACAACCATCACTTCTTTAGTATCTAGCATTCTTTTATCCTAATTCTTGTCAACTGATCTTATACCCCCACAACCTTTACTTTGTCTGTCAATATGCCATCAGGTACTGGCCAAGCAAGTGGGTGTCTTCTCCTGAGTTTTTTTTTTCATGCAGCTTTTGTTGCTTCACATTTTTAGTCCAAAGTTTGAGAAACTTTGCAGTATATGCATATTTATACGTCGCAACTGAGCATGTGCGGTTGAGCCTCCAACATTATTCATGATGTAAAGAAATGAGGAGCGACGAGCATTGCTTCAAAACATTCTGGGCGTAAAAATCAAGCAATTCTTTGAGAATCTATGCGATTTGTCACCTTATGTTATGAATTACAAGCATTCAATTCAACACAAATATATGTTGGAAGGTTCCATAAATAGAGCTAAGAGGTTATGTTTATGTATTGATAGATCTCTTACACGAATATATATTACGTCAATAGCAAGTCGATACCTGGTATTCCGCATACAGTACATAAATGACACTATACAAAACAGACATTTTGTGCAGTAATCAAATCATTTTGGTGGTATACAGTATTGATTACCACATCATGGACATAATATGCACAGCGGTTTATTTACATTATTTACAACGCAACTATTTTGGCTATTCTTATGAAATGATGGATAAATTGGTGCCATCATGAAAATGTAGCAAATGTAGTCATGAAGAAAAGAGACTAAACTGAGAAAATCGTGCCCGGTTTACATGGGCAACTAAAATTATAATTTAATAGTGACAATATCCGCGGCTAACGTAACTTGAGTACTTTAAGTAATTTCCTTTTGATTAATGTTTAACCTAGTTCATTATATTTTTACTGGCATAAGTCAATATGTTTATGTTGGGAAAACGTCTGGTTGCTTAGGTATTACAGGGCATGAAAACTTTGCACTATCCTTGGATCCTTAGTTCTCTTATTAATTTCCGCAATAGCTGCATCGTCTTCTTTTGTATTTAACAAATACTGTTATTTTACAGATACTGTTGCCTTGTATGCTAATTGAAATGTTGTGGCGATTGGCACTATCTTTTATTGCCAAGTATACATCGGCATCCTATTCCGAAATGTTGTTCATGTGCGTGCAAGACAACTATCCTGCCCCATAACCTTTAGGAAAAAATATCTGATTGAAAACGTTAGTCTGCATAAGGATATGTTTTATGCTTTTCCACAACAAATGCTTTTACCTTTGCTTTAGATAACCTAGGTTTTATTCACCAACTAATTGTTTAAATATAACTTCAGTGATGATTCTTTAGAAGAAAGTAAAACATACATTCAACGTTTTTCACAAAACAAGTTGCTGCCCTTGTCATTAAGGATTTACAAATGTTTTCTATAGCGCCTATTTATGTTAAAATATTTTGTATACTAATACGTCGATTCTATTTATGTTAAAATGTTTTGTAAATATATTTGTGGGCAAATTATGAAATAATATGATACAATAATTGTAAGGTACTTTTGTGCTCAAGTTGCTTTGTCTCAAGCTTTCCCCCACAAATCAATGTTGAGTGATGTGTCATAACTAATTTAAGCATTTAGCATAGATTCAACATTAATTAGGGGCAAAGCGGGAGAAATAAATCTCGCGACTGCTGACTGTAGTGTCAATTAACACAGAGTGTCATCAATGTTTTGACGAGGATTGTAGCTTTCGTATGGCTTTCTTCCATGAATAGGCAAAATTGACTTTGTTCTTGTTAAGTGTTGTAACCTTGGCAAGTTTAGTGATGGGGAGGTCATCATTTGTGTTGTTGCTTGCTTGCTTATAATTTTTCAGTTTAACTGGACTTTTTTGTTTGATAGAGCCTGTAATCCTGGCCTTTTTCTATTAGGCGGTAGGAAGAGCATCAAAAACGACAATAAAAAGGTTTTTGTGGTGCACTCGGTAGATCTGAGCAAAAATTTGCAAGATGAGGTTTTTCATGGTGCTTGTTTCAAATCTGAAAAGTGTCCACAGATACAGCCTGCAGTTTTCAGGATTCCGGGGGGGAGGATATGTTGATAGATATGAACGATATTGAGCATTTTGAGCACTTTATCGACCTGACATATTATATATATATATTTATATATATATATATATATATATATATATATATATATATATATATATATATATAAAATCAATGAAATATTACAAAATTTTGAATATATTGTTCGCTACACTCTGTGTTTCACGTTTCTTCTGAAACGATCATGAGGCGAATGATTACTCTACAGCAGTTAAAGTTTGTGTGATGACGTTTTTGATGTGCTTGCGCTGATACAATTCAAAAATTGCAGCGCGTTTAAAGTTTTTTGCGCTGAATCTGTTTTTATGTCTACATTTTGCAAAAAGTTCACTTTTGTTTAATGTTGTCTCCTTGAGGATTTAAGAATTGCCATTTTTTCCTCCAGGCACAGGTTGCATGACCGTCCGCCCGCTGAGTAAGCCGGAACGCATTTGATGATTGTCCACTTGATGTTGAATGGTTTGTTTACTCTTTTTAGGTTCCATGTGTGCTTTGATAGTTCAGTTTCGGATTCGTAGGCTGGGTTGCTTATGGATTTCTTGTGGTTGTAGTATCTGGTCTTGAACGTACCAGCTGTGACACCGATGTAGTTCTTCGACTCAGGAGGATTTCTAGTTGTAATCTCGGCATTATAGACGAGGCTTTCAGTTAGGCATTTACCAAGGAGTGGGCATTCATTCTTGATGCGGCAGTTGCAATTTGCACGATCTGACGAGGTTTTGTTCGATTTCATGATGTTTCGGTTGTGGCTGGAAATAACACTTTTTACGTTTGGCATGCACGAGTAGCTAACTTTGACTCAATTGCGGTTAAATATCTTGTGAAGCTTTGAGGATTTTGGAAAGTGTTAATTGATTAAGGAATTTCTGCGCAACATTAGTTTTAACGTTTTTACTGAAAGGTGGGTTATACCAGATTATGTTCCGCTTACGTTGTGAATTGTGACGGTGTTGGCTTGGGTTGTGTTGGTCGGAGTAGGTGAGCCTGACATTATAATTACAACGTTTGAGTGATTCTTCCTAAACCGGTAGACTCTCTTTAAAAGATTTTTCGTTGGAGGATAGTGAGGATAGACGTTTGTTGATTGACTTCGGTATTTGCTTGATGATGCTAGGTGGATGGTTAGATCTAGCGTCAACATACAGTGGCTTGTTGTTTGGCTTACGGAAAGGTTGGTGATTTCCTTCGATAAGGTTGAGTGTGACGTCAAGAAAGTTTACCAGGTGGTAGTTGATTTCCGCAGTGATTTTAAGGCCATAGTCATCAAAGATTTTGTGAAGATTTTTCCTTGCATGGTCAGCCTGACGACCTCCCGTTCCCTCAAGGATGAGCAATCCGTCATCTCTGTACAACCCAACGTTGTCTATCTCAAAGCTTTCAGCTAGTCTGTTCAGCAAGAACAAACCGACCAGTTCACAAACCTCGGCACCGTCATAACTTCCCATCGCAAGAGACTGGTTGTTCTTTTCTACCCACATTTTATCATTGTAGAAGAGAAGAGACTTGCGCGCATGTTTAATGATAGAGATGTGATAATCGGTGATTTCGATCAAAGATTTTGCCCATATGATGACTTTATCCAGCAGGGTTTCAGTAATTGAAGGGTAAAACTCGACCATGTCGAAGGATAAGAATGTGTGATTAGGTTTATTTTTGATGGAATTAAACCAGTTGATAACCGAGGTAGTATTCTTCCACTGGTTCACGTGAAGTATTGATCTTAGTTTGTTGTTAATATCGTCGAGGATGATTTTGCTTACTTTGCCCAGCTCACTCTTTGCTGGGTTAATAAGACGGCGAAAGAAATGAGCCTTTTTGAATTGTATCAGTGCAAGCACATCAAAAACGTCATCACACAAACTTTAACTGCTGTAGAGTAATCATTCGCCTGATGATCGTTTCAGAAGAATTGTGAAACACAGAGTGTAGCGAACAATATATTCAAAATTTTGTAATATTTCATTGATTTTATTTTAATCGCTGTATTAAATTTTGATATCGAGCACTCTTTCTTCTTGGATACTTTACTTAATTGTATATATATATATAAATATATATATAAAATTATATATATATATATATATATATATATATATATATAATCACTAAACTCCCCATCACTAAACTTGCTAAGGTTACAATAGATATATATATATATATATATATATATATATATATATATATATATATATTACATAATATATATATATACAATTAAGTAAAGTACTATATATATATATAATATTATATATATATATATACATATAGATATATATATATATAGATATATATATAGATATATATATACAACATGTGTAAAACAATGTGCCCTCCCGGCTATCACCAGAGCGCAATGGTGACTCCTGCACTTGGGACACAGGACGTACGGTTACACATTGTTGGAATTGAATAGTAGAGTCACCAGAGCGCTCAAACTATATATATATATATATATATAGATATATATAGATATATATATATATATATATATATATATATATATATATATATATATATATATATATATATATATATATATATATATATATATATATATATATATATATATATATATATATATATATATATATATATATATATATATATATATATAATATTATATATATATATATATATATATATATATATATATATATATATATATATATATATATATATATATATATATATATATATATATATATATGTATATAGATAGATATATATATACAATACAATTGAAGATAAAAAAGTTAAAAACCGTTCGCTCGGTTACTCGAGTTTCACGCCTTTAAAAAGCGATCATCAGACTAAACATTCCTTATATTTACAAAGCATTTATACCTAAAAAACATCCATAAAATATTTACATAAGTTGGATGCAAATTGCATAAGAGTTGGATAAAATTGAATAAAAATTAGCATAAAAATTTGTTTTTGTGCCTACATGATGAAATTAGTTCTGACTTTTTGTTCAATAAGAAACGCTTGTCGGAATTTAGAATGCAAAGTTTCTCAGCCAGGCAGAGGTTGCATTGTCTTGAT